>NW_010110800.1:12168-20591 GCF_000699245.1 Pterocles gutturalis
GATTGAGCATCCACCAGGAACTCTTCCCTGTTCCCTCATTTTGCACTCTGATGAACTTGCTGTGCAGAGACAGGTTGTGACGGATTGAATTCTGAAAAACAAAATAAGGTGTAAGAAATGGAGCAAACATGATTGGTTTATGGCATACTAATATTTGTCTTTGCAACCATACTCTCATTTTGTTAGAAAACGTGGGGTAATCATGCAATGAGAAAACACGCCAGTCCAGAAACTTCTTTTATCAGCTCACCATTCAGAACTAGCTGAAATGAGCTTGCAGAGAGTTGTCATGTCAATTTGTCTGTCATGTGGCCCAATCATATCTGACATTATAAAAAGTTAAATAAAATACTGAAGGAGCTGCTCTGAGATACAGATTCCTCCTAAAGGAGACAAAATATATCAGAAGACCAAGAAGATGACTGAAGATCTCATTATCAGCTTCATTTCTATAAGTTGAACCTGATTGCATTTAGATATTATTATTATTATTATACACAAAGATCATAAAAACTAGATCCTGTTCTATGATCCTTGTAATGGCATCTCATCATGCACATCCCTAAACCCTGCAAACATGCCAGTCTGTGAATATTGCCACTGAACATTAGTGAGTTTTATATTACTTGTGTTATGTAAGAAAACACATATAGAAAACCAGTTGAGGATTAACTTCTTTTTTTCATAAATAAGCACCACAAATTGCCTAAGAAATTATAAGGGAAAAAGGAATGCAAACAGTATCGACAAAACTGCATTTAAAACCTCAGTCTTAAAACCACCTTTCTCTTTCAAAATCAACAATTTATTATACAAAATTGACTCTTCTAATACCTGAGGGCACAAGATATCTTGTGCCAAGACCAACCAGAGGTACTGAAGCTCTTCACTATCTCCTCAGCCATAAGTAAAGTTTCATGTTTTGTTCTTAAAAAAAAAGAATAAATATTCAAAAATCCAAAATCCAAGCCCAGATGTCCTGTTAACAAAAGACTACCCTTCGCATAACCATGCTGTAGATAAGCATTTTTTCCTCACATAATTTTCTGCTGAGCACATGTAAAGACCATAATATCAACAGAAAAGCTGTCTTATATTTTGACATAATTGCTAACAAAAGGCCACAAGTTCAAAGAGTGCTGAAATAGACAGCCACAGAGGTCGGTAGGAGAGTGGGACAGTAGAACAGTCTACATGGGGAGCCATGGTCTGCACTAGGACTGTTAATTCATACAGAACTAGGAGGGAAGCACAAACCAATACATGAAATGGATAAAACAGAAATAAGAACTCAATGGCAGAGAAATCAGTGAAGCAGTACCTGCCTTCCATTTACAGTCATTTTTTGCAAGTTGTCTAAAGAAAAATTCGAGGAAGCAAAAATGTAAAGACTGTTTCTAAAAAGCAGTAGTAAGGCTGCTCTTGACCAGCAGGCCAGTAAGCCAATTATCCCAAAACACTGGCTGCCAGACCTACAAAAACCCTGTTCTGTTTTTCCTGCTTTCCTACCTTTTTCCTCCCGAACAGGGGCACAAGGCACTCTTTGACGGCAGCAGATGGCAGAACATGGCCTCACGGCAGCTCGCTGGTCAACCAGCACAGCAAGGAATCAAACCACGTGCCTAACCTCAGAAGCCTTTCCAACCTCTCCTTCCCCTCTAAAGAACCATATTTCACGAAGTATCCCAGTTAAACAAACACCAGCGACAATTTGAGCATTTCCTTATTCAATTTTGAAAGGAAGCCATTCTCACATTAACTAATCAACACAGGGCTGTATCTCTTCACTGCAGGTAACCCTGCAATCAAAATCTCATCCTGTATCTAGCTATAGGGCGTTAGGGAAGGCCTTGACATTTTATTTTAACCAGGTGCAGCTAACATGTCAGGCGGGTAAGCCCAAAATCCATCTTTGGATTTGCCCAGGGCCCAAAGGGCCAACCAAGAAGCCTTGTGAGGCCAGCCCGGTGCAGCCTGTTGTTTTCACTCAAGGGCCACAGCCGAATCCCCGTCTGACACAAGTCCAGCTCTTGAAATGTCGCAAGAAAGTTGTTCTGCAAGTCTGCTGATTAAAAAACCTCCTGCACCCGTTCATTTTTTTTTTTACTGTATTTTGTAAACATACGCAGTTGGCTCAGGCCTAGTGTTTACTGTCAAAATAGGCATATCAAACACACAAAACATCAGGCAGAGAAAATACCGTGCTAAGGCTCAGTTACCTCTTCTCTGCAACACAAGTGTTAAATATTTAAGAAATCGCTGCTATTCCTTAGTCATCAAAAATATTATAATCTGGTATTATTGTACTGAGGACATCTGAGGTCGCTCTTTGAGTAACAGAGCTGTCTCCTAACTCTGCCAGCAATGAAAAAAAAAATTTTCCTAACAGGAAAAGGTTTGCGGCCCAGAGCTTGTTACATAAATTCCTGTTTTTCACGCACCCAGCAGGACATTAAAGAAGCTATGATTTACTAACTTGGAAAAAGTGTTGAAGAGGTAAATCTTGTGAAAATATGCACTGCTGTTAATGATGTTGTGTCTACAAATCTTTGCCAGACACAAACATGACCTGATAAAAAAGTATAGTTTCAGCAGTGGATCTTGGCAGCCGGAGGAGCGGCGCGGCTGTCAGCGGCCAGGGCGCTTGGCGGCACCGCTGGCCCTGGCACGCTGCAAGATGCCTTCAGCCATGGCTTTCGGTGAGACTTGGAAGCAAAGCCTTCCAAAACCTGGTCTGAAAGATGCAAAAAGCAAGCAGACGCGTTTTAAGGCGGCTTTCCACGCAGTGGCGACGCATGCCAGATCGCTCTGAGAGCACCCGTGTTGGAATTTTATCAAAACCTGTCAGGACGGCAGCAGGGCTGCTGCCACCTGTGGGGTGTTCCCTGGGACTGAGTTTCCACCTTTGAGATAAAGCGCAGAGAGCCTCCGCTCCTGCTTGGTCTGTGAACTGACTTCATGCCATACTTCAGCATGTGGACCAGGAACTGCTTATCACTACTCGCCGATTTAAGAGCCAAAATATGCAAAACCAGTATCTGCTAAATGCGATGCGATGACCACATACCATCTAATAAAGCTCATGAAGACAATAAAACTTTTCCTTTGAATCTACACATTTATATCGTTCAGCTGCATTTCCAACATTTCCTACAGCTGAAATGCACTGCTCTGAGAATGTCCTGCTCGCTGCTCTTCTAAGCAACAAAAAAACCTCAAAGTGTTTCATGCTTTAAAACAATCAAAGAAATAAATGTCTCAGACACTTAATCCCTGGATGCAAGTACCTCTGTTGATATCTAATACTACATTTAAACATGAGACTTTCATATTAAAACATGTAACTTAAGTTTAACCCAACTAATTGCTGAAAAAAATCATACCCCTATAACAATTAAAGTTGGGGTATCTCATTATTTTTTTAGTAAATTGTTTTGGTGTTTTACTAAAGAGAAACCCCTGAAAATACAGTTGCTTTGTTAAACTTGACAACACTGTAGGCCTATACTTACTAAAGCATGACCACACCACCACGCTGGCCATCTTTCCTCCACCCTGGCCCTCGGAGCATGCAAGGGAGAGGGAAGCAGAGCAGAGCTCCTGCTGCAGAGCTCCTGTTTAACCCCACTGCAAACCTCGCCAAGCAGGATCTCACTGTGGATCTGTGAGTCCAGGGAGTTGTAACACCCAAACTTTGTAAAAGCACCTACAAGTGCCCATGGTCTCCCATGGAAGAGCAAGGAACGGATGCAACAGTGGATACATTTTACAAAAATTAGTGGATTTGCTATCTAGGTGCATATGCTGGTAGCATTGTGATAAAGCACACCATGGCATCTCAGAAAAGAGATTCACCAGCAACAAGCAACAAAGGCAGAAGGAGTTGGCCTCTGGAGGCAGATGCAGCCATAAAAAAGTGGGAGGCCATAAAAGCGAGACTGCTTCCATAATACTCAGGTCAAGCATTTCTATTAAAAGTAACAGCCTAATGACTGCCTACCAGTTTTTCATTCAGAAGACATCTCAGCAGTCCACTGTTTCCTACACCTCATCCAAGTGGACAGTCTACACATGCTGCTAGTCAGCTTGCACTATCAGCCAAAATGGCTGCAAATACAGATTGGGGCACAGCATCTGACTGTAATTCTCAGATCTCTCCAAACAATATCTGAAACAGATTTGGAAGCTGGAGAGAAACTTTCAGAGAATACGACACTCAAGACTGCTCCTGCCCTGACCCCCTAAGATAAACACAATTTAAAAAAAAAAAAAAAAAAAAAAAAAAAGATAAGGTAGATTGCTTATTTATCTGTTTTAACTGATAGTTGGAGAATATTGCAATAAGAACACATTTCGTAAAAAAGTCAGGGTTGAGGACTGGTAGGAGAGAAGTTCAGAGACCCATCAGCTAACATCATCACTGTTGAGAGGTGTCTGCTGTGATCAGTGGTGGTTGTGCATACGAGCCAGCTGTGTTAGTGTGTCCTGCTACTGACAGCTTACAGCAGGATCAGAACCAGCAGAGTCCCTTTGTGGAGACAACACCAAAGCAAAAGCTTTGCAGCAGAGAAGGGAAGCATATGGATATCCATATGCTGTTACAGAGGATATCAGACCTGTCCCTCAAAGTCTGTGTATGTGGACTCTCCTGCAGATCCAGATGTTCAAATCACTCTCCTCTTGGAGCCTCAGTGACAAGTACCACTCTAAAAAGAAGTAATAAAAAAACCTTCTAGGAAAGTATGCAAAGGACCAGAAGTTCACCAGCACACTTGCTCAGGGTTCCCTCAGCATTAGCAGCCAGAGAGCAGCAGCAGAGCCTACCTGTGGCATCACACACAGCATCTATCCAAAGCTAAGCTAGACCATGCCTGGTGAAACAGGCAGGTCTGCTTGAAATAGTTAAACTGCCCACACCTGCTTTGCTGTGGTTTCTAACCACCCTGACAAGTTTGCAGGGGCAGGGAGAGGAGGCTAAGAAGGAAAGAGACCATTGATAACTCCCAATGTACCAGAATTTCCTTTGGTACGACAGTCTGGTACAAGGCAATCCTGGTTGTCTTAGCTAATGACTACAAGATACAAGAAGTTCAGATGCAGATGCTGCACAGGGAGCTTGGGTTTGCCTTGGAGCTAGTGTCGGACACTCAAAAGCATTTGGTCAATAGATAGCACACTTGTTCATGAAACAGCCTTAGCTGCATTTCTCTCTCCAAAGTGTTCCTGATGCTACAATGTTCACCAACCCAACCACCTATCTGTCTGCAGTGTCAGAGGCTTCAAATGCTAATGAAATAGCTATCTTTGCCACCCAGTTGTAGCATTATTTGATTACAGCTCAGAAACCTTCTCCATTGTCAGATAAGAGCATGGACAGAAAGCATGTCACTTAGCCTCAGGTCAGAGTGTCACATTTAGAAGATGCTGGCAATTTTCCATCTGCAGCTGCATGAAGGTGGAAGGGCAGGATTTCCTCACAAACAGGTCATGCTTTTTTGGGTCCTTTGTTCTTGAGGGGGTGCTTTTGTTTGACTTCATTTTTGTTCTGTGCTGTTTTACAGTTAAGAAGTGTCAGCTGGAAAAAGTGCATAAACACTTCAATCTTACTAGAAGGACCTTGCACTGTTTCTCTGTGGTTTTCATTACAGATGGCGGCACAGCGAGGGCCTTTCCCAGACCACCACCCATGAAACACCATCTCCAAACACGGAGATACTTTCACAGACTCTTTCATTTGATAAGATTTCAGCAATGCATCCCTTGTTCCATGCATAGATGTGCAAGAATGGGACAGACTGTATGTTATCACTATATGGTCACTATACATGACTCTCCTGCACAGAGGGGCGTCTCCTGTGAACACACATCAGTGGCATTAATCTAAGTCCTGCACATTCTGCAGTTAAGTCTGCAAATCTATACTCTCCTATGCTTCTCCCTCATAGCTGTAGAAGACTAAAAAACTTTGGACACCAAATGGGCTTGGCCATCCTCTAGGTTGCATCCTGCTGCCACACACGGCACCAGGGACTGGACGGGATTTCACAACCACTGGAACTTTCTCCTCTGGAACATGGCATGTAGTAACAGAAAATACATGCACAGCTCCAGACACTGATATTTCAGGGACCTGGCTATGCATACTTACGTCTCAGAACTGGCAACTCTACTGACAGGTATTTGAGTAATTCCTGATTGCTATCCCCAGATACCCTCCTCTTCGTTCTAGGCAGACTCCTTTGAAGCACTTTTCCATAATGGCAGTTTGGACATTTCTAATGAGACGGCAACACCTGGAAACCATGAACCAGGTAAAGTATATTATGAGCAGTGTACACACAGGGCAAGCACACACATGGATACTGTTCCACATGTGATGACCTCAAACAAAACTTCTTATGACCACCCTTATGTTTTCTGTACCTCCAAGAGAGAGACAGAGCCACAATCAGGTTAACAATCACCTACATCAGTGCAAATACTCTGGTTTATAACTACATTTATTTCTATAACCACAATACAGGCATGATATTATATCAACACAGCATACACCAAATATATAAACATTTGCTAGCATTTCAAAGCCAAGAAAACTAAGTGACACTGATTAGGAAAAACAACAGACGAAGATGATTATGAAAATTGTGAGATTTTTAAAAGGGATTTGTCAAATGGAACTTTCTCCCTCTGTGGTAAAATCATCTGGGAAGCCAAGACAGGCCATAGGTTTGTCTAAAATCTATCAGTTTTCAGGGGTGAAAGAAAGGCAACAATAACAAGACACCACAGTGCTATTAAAAAAAAAAAAAAAAAAAAAGCATATATCCTCAGGATAAAACAAAAGTTAAGAAGTGTATCAAATAAGGGAAGAAATAACTAACAGATTAAAAAAAAAATCAAAGCTAGCAGGGATAACTATGTATTTGGTGATCCAGACAAATCCTAATACTGCCTTTACAAAACTGATGCTGTAAGCTTCCTATTCCACCAGATGGAAAACAAGTTTTTAATATATAAATATAAGGGTTCCATAGCTGTAAATAAACATTTCTGTTTTCCACAAATATGGAACATATCTCTATATATGCACATGTACATATACACCTTATGATGAAGAAGCATTTCCCAACTTCACTAGTGACACAGGAGGCCAACACTGAGGCCCCACTGAAGAGGAACATTTCAAAGTCAGGATGCCCTTATAACTGAGGCCTCTTCTCCTCCCTCTTTAAGTGCTCTCAGACCTCTGGCCTTTGCAAGCAGCCTGTGCTGCAATTACACCAGTAACGCAGAAAGAGCAAAGCAGGAGGACGCATGCACAACCTGGGTGCCCTGACATCAGTCCCAGGTGCTATCACAGAAAAGCTGATAAAGGATTCAATCAGTAAACCATCAGAGCTCAGGGATATAACTACTGTCTTTCAAAACAGTCCCACAGGATATAGGCCATCACATGTACAAGAAAAATATATCCTTTCTTCAAGACAGGTAAGCGAGAGAGCACCTGCAGATATGCCAATGCCACACCAAATGACAGTGTAGACAAGATTAGCACCACACACCACTGCTAATATGTGTTCATCAAAGGAATTAAAACCATTAAAATTATCTGTAATACAATAAGCCACGAGGAAGGCTGCCGCGATTCATGACGGGCAGGTAACGCTCTTACAATTATTCACTGCTGGCTCTAACGCAGCAACCAGGAATGCAACTGTATAGGGGACAGAGACACCACAGCAGCATTAACGGTCTGAGGCAAAGCTGTGCTTGAATGCAAAGCACAAGCACAATATTGCAAGGAGAACATGAATCACAATTATAAGCAAAGTTTATTAAAATAAATAAATAAAAATTTGGAGTAATGAAGTAGCAGTTCATCCATACAATGCCAGAATGACTAATAGCTTAAAATTTTATTCTGTGACTATAGTAAAGCGAGACTAAGGGGTGTTTATTTTTTTTCAGCCAGTAGGAATAATTATGATCAGTAGGACAAAAAAATGTTAATCACTCGTTTCCTGTTTAACAGACAGCCTGTTTCACCTCTGCCACTCTCCACGGTTACACCCAATTCATCACAAAGACTACAGCACTGTTTATAGAAAGCTTCCCCATTTTTTTTCTTTCTAAAACTAAGCTGCCTATTATTGACATTCGTTAGCTCTAAGGAAGAGGTACAACTGTGTATACATGCTAAATATATCAATACTAATTAGACCACCAGATCGTCTTAAAAGGAGCACCAGAAACACATTCTCACCAATAAGAATCAAGAAGATGAGAAATGAGACAAAGTCTCAGTGTAAACCAGAGGTGAGAAACATCATAGTCTGAAAATAGGGCTCATTTTTTGCATTGGCCTTTGTGGACACAGAGAACTTCCAAGAACTGAGGAAAAAAAAAAGGGTTCGGGAGGGGTG
>NW_010110800.1:20608-57129 GCF_000699245.1 Pterocles gutturalis
GGGGGGAGAGGAAAAAATAAAAGAAAAACAGATACAATTACACCAAAAGCTTTAATACGATAAGTGAAACAATTGGAAAGATGCCTGCCTGAGAAGTCACATATGCTTTACATGCTGAAAGCTGTGCAAAATGACCAAAGCAGTCATTTGACACTTACCTACAAAAAGGCACAAGCAGACCTAACCCTCAATGTTTGGTTTCAGTTGGATGCTTTACTAAGGAGCCACACATCTCTTCACCTTCATGGGTCAAGACTATTAACTTTCACAAAATCACTGATAACCTAAAAGGCTGGAATGATTGGAATGATCATGACCAGATGAATTTACAAGCAATGGGCTACCCACAACAGTGGAAAATAAGTTAAAACCGAGACTGATAAAGCAAAGCAGGAGGCACTGGCAACATGGGCTAACACCACGAGACTTGCCCCATTCGCTGTGCTGACCATGGGCTAGCCATGGCTGGAGATGCCTGAGGACTTATTTCACCTGCAACACCTTCTACTTCCTGACCCCAGACCTCTCCTCAAGGACACGGAGAAGGAGCAGCTGCCAGTTTGCAGCCGTGGGTCCACAGACAGAACTAACGGCACCTGCAACAACTCCCACAATGCACAATCGAATCCGACAAGGGCAGCAGAGAGATGTTTGCTTGTTTGCAGGAAAGGCACCAAGCCTGTCTGTATTTTTTACCTTGGGAAGCAATATATCAAGGGGGATGTAGAGATGCAATGATACAAGAAGTTGGGTTGATTCAGTCGTTGTGCATATTGAAAGAAAAAAAAAAGAAAAAAAGAAATACATCTCATTATTACACTTGTACTAGCATAGCAGAGGGAGCCTTTTCCTTTAGCAAGCAAAGTACTCAAATTCTCCTGACATGGGTGTCACCGAGTACTAGTTTTTCAGAAACCAAGAGTCAATGAAAGCAGGAAGTTTCCTTTGCAGCAGGGTTAGCTGTGCCCCATGGGAAATCCCTGGCTGAAGGAAACTGCAAGTCTTGTAAAAAGAAGGGCAAAGCCTTCCATTTACAGGCTGAATTATATCTTATGCTCCATCTCACTTTGCATTTGATCTTCATTTTGAGTACAGCAAGTGCAACGATAGGCTAGCAAAAATTTAGTATAGTCCCCAAAACTACAAAAAGGAAGATAAAACAGTGTTTTGTTTGTTTCAGTGCATCTTTAGAGACTCTCTGCTGCATCTAGCGGTAAAGATGCTGAAGGTTTCACATTTGTAAAGGGACAGTGTGAGCTTAAAAATAACAGCCACCCTCTGGATTTCACCTAATATTCTAAACATCTGATGTTGCTGCAGTATACCAAGAGAAACTGAGGAAAGAAGACAGGGACATTTCTCTTTCCTTTAGTTTTTTATATGTGAGTATGTCCAGTGTATAAAGCCACTGTTTTTACTATTCTTTTTCCCCTACTCCTCTCTTTGTACCTCCTGAAGAGGCAGCACATATACTAGGTATTGTGTTTCTACTCAGCTGCTTTGAACACAGTTTGCCTTGGTACTTTTTTTCCCCACCACAGAAACATGCCAGACCACCAGCACACTCTGTTCAGGAGAGATCTTTCCAATTCAAGCTTGCTCCCATAGCCCAGTAGATTTTATATAACATGATTTACTACTACAATGCCCACAAAAACACCATCATCCAAATTTCATTACAGCCTTGAGCTATATTCCAGTGTGTATTGGCCCTCTCCACTGTCTGGCCACTTGCAGCCACCCTCTTTCACATAAGGTGTGGTTTACACTTAAAGGGTTTTTAGTTTATTTTCTCACAAGAGGGTCTTGGGACTTGGAGGACTCCTGTCGAGTGGTTGCACTGTTCATGCCAGCATTTTCCTCTTGAACACTGCTTTCCATGACGTCCTCCAGGCTGCAGTTTCAAGAAATGCTGGCGCTCATCACTGGTTTTTATGACATCTGTTCAGCATTACAAAGCCACAGTCGCCCACTCTTGCAAAATGTATAGCACGAACTCTGAACCAAGTTACCCCCAGACACATTCACAACTTTCAGTAGGCTATGGGAAGCAGAGTACTATTTCTCAAAGCAAGTTGGGCCTGCAGAGGAGGGATATCAAAAGGGTAATTTCTTCCCTCACACCCGTTTTGGAAGCATTCCTAGTCCCTCGCTACTGTAGGCTGTGCTCTGTACTTAACAGGCCCTTATTAAATCAAAGGACTATTTACAATCTACATACTGGCAAGTTCACATTCCCAGAGAATGTCATCTGGCAACAGTGACTTCAACCATCAACTCTGTATTTACTTGCTTTCCTCCTTCCCAAACAAGAAAAGTAAGGACAAGAAAAAGCCATGTTTTTAATGACAAGAATGGAATTAACAGAGTAAAGCCCAAGAGCCTCCATCTCTCCATGCTCTCCCAAGAGCACCAGCCTCCATCATAATACCCAAACATCCATTTTTTTTAAAACAGTAAGATATTACAATGAGGACAATAAAAAGAAAGATAAGCCATACTGCTGTGGCTTGGGACCTTTTACGTACACACCAGCTGCTGGAGAGGTACAGGATCTTGCTGGACACAAACTAAGACAGCTCCCAGAGCGCGATGCTGTTATGCAAAAAGAAGCTTTGTAAGGCATCTTGGGTGCTATTTTTCTCCTGCTAACTAGGTCTAATTAATCTCTCCTCATTACTATTCTCTCTGTTTGATATATACATGGAGACTGGCCTCACTGCAGCTGCTCAGAGCAGACCTCACTCATTCTCCCATTCCCCTGGACAGAGCCTGACAAAAAGAGCCTCTGGGTGCACTGGGGACTGCCAGGTGCAGCAGGACGTGTCCGAGGAAGGACACTGCCATCACCATCATCAGTTCAGAGATGGAAACAATGTTTTTGAAAAGCTTTCCACCCCCCTTCACTAATTCCACAAACTCAAAAAGCTCTTGTCAACTTTCGGATTAGGCTCCCTCCTCCTGGAGGTCACAAACTTCACTTGGTGCAAACTCCACCATCACTGCTCCCATCCTCCTTCAGTGAAAAGCCCATGCGTAACTGGGCAGCCTAAGCCTGCCTGGCTAGTTATTCGGATTTAGAGACTGCAACAACCAACTTCTCAATCACAAAGGTTGCCACAGACCTCCCATCCCTCCCCATGCCTTTGCCCAAAGACAAGGAAGGCAGAGGAGCTCTCTTCTAAGCTTTCCACAGACATGCATTAAAGTGCTATGGCAAAAGCACAGCCAAGACAATGAGCTAAAATGCCTTAATCAATTCAAAGGGCTGCAAAAAGAAAGCCTTAACACACTCTGCAGGGACTTGCTCAGCATTTGCCTGCTTCTGTTTCTTTTAAGTACTGCAGCTGAGTTTTCCCTCTTGCAGATGTTCAGACAATGCAGCCCCCTGCACAGCTCTAAAGATGTGCAAGCTCTTTTCTTGAGAGAATTGGCTTCTGAGGTCAGAATGGGGCACTCGTTTAAAAAAAAAATATTAAAAAATATCACAGGACACAAACTTAAATTAAAAATAGCAGGAATGTCAGCAGTAGAAGCTGTCATTTGCAACAGCTATCAAGGCACAGGAAGTTATTTATTTTGTGGCTCATATAAGGGCCTCTTTAAAAACAAGGATTAAACAGAAGACATCAAGCATGTTTATTGAGGCTTGTTTCCCAATATTATTTATCTAGCCAAGTTTGTTTATGAAGTTTTATAATAATTTGTCATGGACATCTATGGGCTTACATCCATAGATTTCTTAAACTGCTGGCAAACTCCAGACAACACTGCAGCCCTTGCTGCTCTTCTTTAATTTTTGGATTATTTTCAGTTTTAAAGATATTACACGGAATATTTTCACA
Source organism: Pterocles gutturalis (assembly GCF_000699245.1). NCBI lineage: Eukaryota > Metazoa > Chordata > Aves > Pterocliformes > Pteroclidae > Pterocles > Pterocles gutturalis. Next base: position 24,454 of record NW_010110800.1, read on the forward strand.
TTTTTCTTTTTGTTTTAAAAAGAAATTAAAGCCTTCCTCTGGAAAGTCAGGTGTTTTCAAGTATTTTGTTTGTTGATTATTCTTGTAGTCATAAATTATGCGCAATATTTGGCAAGCCATGCTTTTCTCTGTTAAAACGTTTGTTCTTACTTTTTCAGTTATTGTTTAGATCCTGGTCATAACATGCTTCAGGTTGTTTTGAATAGCAAAGAGGAAATAAGCAATATTTTAACTTATATCACACTGTAACAACATTAAATGCCTACACAGCAATATGCTGTCTATTCAGTGTTTTCAACTTTTCTTCCTGTCCACTGCCGGCTTACAACAGCAAGAAGAAAATTCAGAATTTTACACAGCTTTGCAACCTGTGAACACAGCTGTGATTTGGTTCACAAGCATGGTCAGAACCAAATACAAACAAAAAGGAACAAGGAACAAGACATTAAAAAAGAAGAATAATATAAAGTAACCATATTTGCTGAAGGTTGGTTTTGAAATCATAGGAAAACCAGCACATCCCTTCTGGAGTCAGATCACACATACAGGCATTGCAGGGAACGCAGCTGGAAGAGGCAGAGCCCCAGCAAGGCACCGTTTGCCTACATTCACCCTGACACCAAGGCAGAGGGTTAGAAAAGAGGCTTTGAACTACATGCCATCCACGCTGCTCATCAGGATCATGGTTTGCTGCAGACGTGATTACTAACCCGTCATGACTCCAAACAATATGCCCTCTGGATTAGCAAAAACAGAGACATAGTTCCAAAAGTCACTCAATTCATACAAAACAATCTCTGTACCAAAGCAGAAATTACAGAACCACATTTCAGGAATTTCTCAAGGATTTTTTCTATAGCATTAGGTTGGACTTTATTTTTCAAGCATTCAATTCTCATGCAGCAGGATTTCCCTTGTTAGAGAAGTCTTAGGAATGCCAATGAGTAAGAGAGAAGAAACATGACTGCTTCACTATGTGTTTTCCTTTGGCCACCTTTGGGAAAAATATACCTTCAAAATTTAAGAGCTTGAGTTTTGACATAACATCCCATTCATGCCTCAGGTCCTCCAGAGACATAGGCTCAAAAAAACAAATCTTTCTGTTCTCAGCAGGCACAGAAAATGACCCCACCTGAAACCACCTTATTTTGGATCCCCCTAACATGAACTTTGACATATCTCATTTTCTAGGAAATAGACTTCTGACTTTTAAAAATAAAGGGGCTTGGCAAGATAACTCCTCCTCCCCACAGACATCTAGAATCCACACAAGAAAGCCTCGGTATGCTACAGCCATCCAAAAATATCCTTTTGGAGCTGGAACACATTTAGCAACTTACCTGCAGAACATTTCTGGCAAACCTGCAACAACAGAACACTTTCCTCCACCCCAAATTGCAAGTGTGTAACTCAATAAAAGCATAAGGAAACGCGCAAGGAAGAGCAGATCAGCATGCCTGTAAATCAGAAGAGCTCACGGACCTTTTCTAGCTGTAAACGTTCAAAGTTACAATGTCAGCCCCTGAAACACAGCAACTGGGTATTAGGATAAGCCAAATCATTGCCAGCTGAGCAATAATTGGCAAAGACCATTTTCCTAAAGATAAGACCATGTGCACCAATCCATTAATTTTTCTTCTCCTTCTCTCGTGACATCAGCTGGCTTGACAGCAGGCATCACCATTCTCTACTTTTATTTTAAATTAAGTTTAGGTATGCTGGCTTGACAAAGCTACAGAGGAGCCTGTCCAATAGAGCAATATTGTACTGGAGCCTCTGTCTGACAAAGTTGGTATCTGAAGCTTCAAAAAAGCAGTGGTGGAAATTGAGAGTAAACCGAAGCAATTGTAGTTCATCTGCTTTTACACTTGAGCAATATTGAACGGATCCACTTCACAGTGCTTGGCCTTAATATAAAAGCTTAACTACCCTACCCCTTCTCCCTCCTTTCCTCTTCCCCCACTCACTACTGCCCCCAAAATAAACATAATAAAATCAGAGAAGATAACAACAAAAAACATTATCTGCTCACTGGGCAGAGTCTGTACCTCAACATTTACTAGCTACTTGTTGTTTCCTGCAAGTTTAAGTTTGTATCTCTTTAAAGGACTACAATTAACAACTGCTCTGATTTAACTACATGTTCCTCATTTACCTATGAAGGAGAAAGAGCAGAAGGAAAGAAGAACATTTCTTCCAAGACTGGCTCTGTAAAAAAGGTACTTTCGAAACTCAGCTTTGGAGCAGTGAGTGAAGGATCTGGACCTAGTACCTTAAGCATATCTAGGCACCAATTATTATTTTACCAGAGTCTAGTATCCCCTTATATACTCCTTTTAATGAAATTCTCAAGGCATCAGCTGAATTCAGGACCTACCACTTAAAACTGCATTGCACACGTCATGCTCAAGTAATGGAAACCTGCAAAACAGATATGGGCTCAATCCTCCTTTTTCCTCCTCTGTCATTATGCAAGGGCCCCGCATTCACTCCTCCACTGCTGCCTACTTCCTTCAGCACCAGGCATCTCTGGGACATCTGATAAGGAAGCTCAGAGTTATCTTGCTCAAAGTCTGCTTAACAATAGCAGCCATCCCCCACACACGTATACATTCAACACATTTGACTGATTTTCCAAGGAAAGTAGTAGCTGAGTAATTTTGACAACAAAAAATAGAAATATCCATGCTCTACAGCTCTTTAAAAAAAAATTAAGTGATATTTTAAACAGAACATATTACTTTTTTAGCAATTATCACCTATTTCCATCTATTTTTGTATTAAGTATTCAAACGTGAAAACATTCAAAACTGAGCATGATCAACCAAAGCATTAAGATACACATTCATCCCTAAGCAGAATTGTAGAGAAGTCTGTGATTCGTACAAATCCCCCAACTGCAGCGATTTCTACACAGTATGGCTAGCTAATAAAATCCACAGAAATACGTCTAAAGCAGGCTTAAAGGCCTTTTATCCTAAGAAAGAACTTGCCAGCAGCAGTGACAAGGCGCTTGCTTCCTGGCACAGCTAAGGGCAGACCACAGCTTTTGCATCAGCTTGCACGATTCCTCTGCATTGCCACAGAGGCTGCCCACTCCTCAAATAGCCTTAACCACACAGATTTTTAATCAAGTCTATTGGCAAACTCACATCCTTTCTACTGTAGCTGTTCTCAGCTTGAAGCCCACAGACTCCAAGAGCCTCCAAAACACTTTTAAAATCCTCCAGAAGGCAGCTAGGGGAGGTAGCAGCAGTCAAATGTCCTCTCTCTGATTGCACTGGCTTTCCTGTAATCCTGGCTTAAATACACCTGCACCACAGGAAGAAAACAGACAATTTTAAGTTGCTGTCTCTAGAAAAAGAGCAAGAATTGCCTAAGATTAAGCCCAGCCCCCAGGCTTTGTCAAAAGGCCAATTTAAAGGATAAGACCAAAGGAGATTAACACAAGTACGATGTCAAAGTACACTCAAACAGCAACAGCTTCTTGACAAACACTGAGGGGTCATAAAAACTAGAACATTTAAGAAACCAATACCGCAGAGAAGAATTCATAACCCTGCAGCCTGTGCATGAAGAAAAGCTCTCCTGCACCAGGTTCTGGCACCTGGTAAACTCCAGCAAATGGTCTCTGTTGTAGTGGTACAGCACAACTCACTGAGCTCATAACCAGAAATGCAGATGACCCAGAAGACTTTGGAGTAAGAAAATCCTCCAAGATAAATATTTTCCAATGGAGAAGCCAGCACTGCCATTCTTTCATGCATTTTTGGGACCTGGTGGTTCTTCCTTCAGCTGCCAGGAGCCAGGGAGAGATGCAGTAGGGGAGAAATGCAGTTGAGAAGGGGACATCCACGAACCTATTAGCAATGTTAGCTAGGGACAGGGAAATAGGTGTACTTGTCAGTTGCCTCCTCTCATTCCAGGGCAAGAGGCTTTTGGGATCATTCCTATGGAAAGACCTGTCGTCCCCTCACATGCAGGGAACAAACAAAAGCAGGTCCCAGGTCAGGAAGCTCTGCCAGTTTGTGGTCATCTTCCCACAAGAGTGAAAAGACATGGGGGGGATAACCCCCACTAACAGCTTTAACAGAGAAGGATTTAAAGACCATGACTTGCATAGTACAGCAATTTTATCACAGCTGCTCAATGAGCAACAGTCGATAACAGTCACTCCTTGACACCGAGGGAAGGAGCACTGGCCACTGAACCAGGCAACACTTCCCTGAACGCTTTGGGTTGTCCAGCTCCTGGAAGGCAGTTGTGGGCTTACGAGGTGGTAGGAGCAGAGGCTGCCACTCAAATTAAGCTATTTCTGCCTCAAATGAAACCAGGAACCTGCAGCCTCAGCAGCAGCTTCAAAACACAATGGCTGTTTCTTCAAATAGATACCCAGAGAGCATCTCCACAAGACCTTCAACTGAACACAATCCTGATTCCCAAGCACTGCTCACTAAGAAATGTGGCCAATGTGACAAGTGTCACAGAAGGTATTCCTCCACACCTCAGCTGCCATCCTCTGAATCTGCATGTTACTGGACTCAAGCCCGTCACTGATCAAAATTTTCCTCCTCCACTTTCTCCTCCTGCCCACACCAAGTTTATTTTATTTCTACCAGAATGACGACAGACAACACTGGGATTGAACACTGGCACTTTCCCCAATAAAGAAACCATTCCCCCACACCAATTCCCAGCATCAAAAGCTGCCAGTAAACAAGTTTCAGTGATTCAATAGACGGACAAAACTTATGCTACTCAAGTCAACAGAAATTTACAATTTATTTCTCTATATCCAACACCCATTTTCTACTGAGGGCATTAAAATACTACAATTAACATTGCTAGTTCTACCGTATGAAGATCTGCTCTGCTTTGGTGCTGTTTCTCTTGCCTACATTTCAGTACAATATGCTTAATCTTTTTTTTCTTTTTTTGGAAGAGGAGTTAATTATCCAGCTATGAGCCCCAAGATAATAGAAAAAGCAGTAAAGGCAGTATAAAGAATACTTGTGAAGATTAAAGACCATAATGACAACCACAGATCACACACAGAGGAGGCTGACACCCTTACTGGTATTTTGCTTGTTGACTCTCCTAACCACTTTGTGAAAGTCTAACAGAGGAATAACAAACAGCCACTAAGAATAACTGTCTCTCCTAGATGAAGCTTTTGCAGATGAGTCGAGACACAAAAAACTGCAACACGCAGCAAGCTGCCCTCCCTTATCTACAGCACCACTGCTAACATGCGCTCCTGCCAGCCCGGTGCCTCCTCGCATGTGGAAAGGTGAAGGGAGAAGAGGAGAGAGATGAAAAGGTGCCTGGCACCTTTGTCAGACGTTCGGAAAACACCATTTTGCTAGCGCACAGAGGAAGCAAACAGCGAGCGCTGCAAGCGCCATCCCTCAGCCATGGCAGCAGCACGCACATGCACACGCATTTCCTCCTGCTTCACAAAAACAATTAAGTCTGGGGAGGCCGACTCTTATATAAAGTACGTACCAGCTATGTATAAAATTAGGAAAGCAGCTGCTTCAAAAGCTCAGTCACCCTTTTATCATCAACAGGGCTTTAATTAGCACCCATCTGCTTCCTGTTTTATACTACAGAACTAACTTTCACCTGTTTCAGCACAACACCCCTTCCCCCAAATGCAAGTGTGTGCATACACACAAACACACACAAAAAGTTAACAAACACTGTTACGCTTAAGTAATTAACATCATAAATCCTTGTTCTGAGGATGTGGGCTATTTGTTTGCTTTTATAAAAACCTAAGCTTTGCTAGAGTTATCAAATTTCACAGCCTACACCTTTAAATCACGCCCAATACATACTTCACCATTAACATTAATTAATTGGCACATGGGGACCCCAAAGAAGGACTGAAGCCCTGTTGTACTGGCACTGTGCTACAGAGAGCCTGCCCAGAGGGACTCACAATGGAAGTGTGGGTTTTTCCTGAGGTCCCTCACACACATGAAAGGATTTATGAATAAACAATGGCAAGGCTGATAGTTAAGAATGGATTCAAACTCACCCCATTGTTTGAAGAGAAGAAATAACATGCAGAAGAAAAATATAACTGAAGGAGGAAATAGCTTCACCTTTGAATTTCCTGACATTTTTCCTCCCACGCTTTTCCCCTTCGCGCGACAATTATTTATTTATTTTGCAGGGAGAAGACAAGTGAAAGTTAAGTACACCAGCAAAGCTACGTGCTGTCAGACCTGCCCATCTCTGCTGCATGGAGGAGCTAACAGCACTTGAACGCTTGCCAGGTGTATGGTATCCAGAGAGCAAAACAAGAGCAAGCAAAGCACCAGGAGAAAGAATTGCTTGGCAATGGCCTGCTCCTAGGCCCAGCTACAGGAATGGGAAGCAGGGCAAGTGCCAAAAGGAACAGTATTTGTAGGGATTCTACATGCATTTTGTGAGTATGCAAAGCTTTCTCAAACTTAAAGCCACGCGTTGTGGAAAGGAGCTTTTCTTAGCACACCTTTAGCATCAGCTACCACCTCCAATGCTTCTTCTGCCAAAATAAACCTGGCAGCCTCTCGACTCATGCTTCATCTTCTCTGTACCACTGTAAACCTCATCTGCAACAGCCTTCCCAGAGCCATGAAGCTGATCTAACTTTTAATTAGAGTCTTCTCCCATAGCATTTTGGAGCTGCTTCCTGAGGTTTTGGACCTGCCTTTCTGCAGGTTCCATGAGATTCACCTCCAGAAGGCTATTTTGGAAGACTGAGAATTTTTTTCCATTCATTTGAAATCTTAAACCATTTTCTAAGTTGGGGATTTAACTTTTCAGAGACTGCCAATTAAATAGGAGAGCCTGTAAAAACAGGTAAACATATACACTCCAGTATCAACCACAGCAAGTGCATTTATTCCCCTTTCTTTCCCACTTGGTGACAAAAACCAGTTCTCCTAGCATCCTCCTCATTAGGGGACTTTTCCAATTCATTCTTTGGGGTTGGAAGAAAAAGAGAAGGATAATGTAAACATCTAAAGACTGAAACATAAAAAAAAATAATAATCCCTGTAACAGAATTTCAGCAGCTACCCCTTGATGTAGCTATTCATGGTGTTACCACGAGCAACCAGCCTAGTGTATCTTCCTGTACCTCCTACGTGATCACCCAAGGGGAGACCATATTGTTGGCAACACCAAAAGGGTCAACACTAACAACCCAGTATCGTTGATGATAAGATTCAAGAGTATTCAGACCAGGTTCCTTAAGAAATTTATTTGTAGCATACTTCCATTTGTTATTAAAACAGCACATCAAAGCACTATCTGTACACATATATATGGAGGGAATTGAGAGATTTGTCCAGCATCACACAAGTCTGACAAAGAATAAGAATATTAATTCGAAAGTAAAGATTGAGCCTTGTTTTTAAACCTCTAACTTCTAAAAGTTCTCACCAACTCTCTCCTATATCATTGTCTACCAAAGGCAGGATTTTGTATATACACTAAGGGAGGTACCAGTGACAGGAATGAGCTCTGCCTCTAGAGGAAAAAAAAACAAATGAAAACAAATGGGCTTCCAGGCACAATGCTCTGAGCATGTGAAATTGGTGAGAAAGGATGGAGCAAAATGAGCACCAAATGTGAGAACTCCAAATATTCCCTGGAAAATAAAAGGTGGCTCACTTCTAACTCAACTGCTGCAATCAGATATGGAAAGAATAGGTGTACTAGAGTATTGTTTAAAACAAAAAAAAAAAACATATTTTTTGTTCATTGATAAAACCAAATAATCAACTTTCTACTAAAAAGAATTATAACCCTGTGTTTTCACCTAGGAGATTACACCACCACTTAGATATCTTTCCATGGTATCTCAAGCAACATATTACAAAACTTCATCCAGGACTGAAACAACAGATTGTCTCAAGAGGAAATGACAAAATATTTGTACCAGAAATCCTGGCAACGTTGCGTGCAGATGGGTATCTGAAAAATGGGGTTCCAAGAATAAGTCACCCATGGTTCCAAAAATAAGAGTTAAATTCAAACAAAAACTGCATGTTCACTTAGCAGGGCACTGCAGTCCCTCCCCAGGGTCCCATCCTCGCCACACACACGAGACACTTGCTAACCACAACCCTCTGAAGTCTGAGCTTCTGCTAAATACACAAGACTGGGGGAATGCAATCAAGTCCAATGTCCTTGACACATAACCCAGAAAATGGCACGCTGCAGTGTGACCAGCCATTTTACTGCTGATGGACTTGAACCTGAGCATCAGCGCAGCCCCAGAATTGCACCGGGCCCATCTAGAGAGGCTCCGAGCTGCAGAGGGAGAGGAACCATCCCACTAAGCAGGGCCAGGAACATCCCTGCCTGCAGCTGGAAATGGGGGAATGCTGGTCGGGTCTCTCAGTCTGCCAAAGCACAGCTGGGGTCACATCCAAGACGCTCACCCTCCCCAAAGCACTGGGGCAGGCATTGTGTGATCCGAGGCACAGAGACATGTCATGCTTCGAGAAGGGAGGCACCAGAGCATGACTACACCATGGCAGAAACAGATGTCTGAGAGTCCTCCTGTAGACAGGGATGGAGAAATTTTAAAACTGCATGCTATTTCTCCCCCTCCCCTTTTTTTTAAGGGACAAACTCAGATGCAAAGGTCATTGGACAGTACCAACCTTTTTATAAAGGATTCCTGAGTTTTGGCCTGCCCTGCTTTCAAGACTCTGTTTTTGAGGACCTTACTCAGCCAAGCAACCACATTTACTGTATTTTTTTGTTTTTACTCTCAATAGCTACTGACCTGACAGGGAATTCCAGGATATTTTGAATCAAGAGTGAGAAGATGGATCCTTGTTTTAAAATATGTATTTAGTCAATATATTCCCAATCCCTAGAATCCAGAGCTTTCAATAAACTTTTCACCTTGTCTGCCTTGTAAATGGCCAACTATATAGATATAAATACTGTTCATAAAGGCTGTGCAAAGCTAGTGATGTTTGATAGGAGACAGGCACACATCAACAGTTCTAGCCTGAGATGAAAAAGCTAACACAAATTTTTTGAAATTCAGCACTCAGCTGAGACCAAACTTTTCTGTTAAGATGATTAAATAACTGGCTTGACATATTTTGCATAAAAGACTTAGAAACGTAATATGGATATGGGGGAAGGAGAAGTGAAACAAGAATAGGATAATGACATTTCATGATAACAGAGAGCACTACAGTCTGATGCACGTAAGCAAACAGTGCCCACCATTTCCTTTCTTCCCCTCCACATTTCCCTCTATATATAAAATGAATTTAAAAAAATTTTTTAAGCTTAAGAGATGACATAAAAATCAGGGCTTAAACTATAAGCTAGATCATACTCAATAGAGCTCAAAGGAATGAGATAAGAGGAAAAGAAAACAAACTGAACTCCTCATAACATCAGCAGATACAGTACACACCTATACTTTTGGTTCTAATAATTACAAAGCAACATACTAAAGTTTATTCATTCTGACATAGTGTAAACTTCCACCTTACAATCCTGAGTTTTCAAGAAAAACCAAAGCTGTTGGTGTTACCACAGCAGCCATCTAGAGTATATGCTATTCTCAACAAATAATTAGTTAAAATGCCAATTAGACCAAAACTTTCTGCCCCAAAATAAGTCAACAATAATGCATCAAGCTGATAACTTCAGAAACTCAACCACTTTCCATCATTTTATTGGCACTCCATCATATTCATCTTACTTTGACCAAGTATATGCATTCACATTGGATAGTTGTGTGCAATTTTTGTTGCTTCAACACATTTAAGGCTTACTGAAGCTGCACTGCAAATTTCTCTTAAGAAACACACACACAAGAAGGCTTGAACTAATGCTCATCCCATATAACTTTGTTTTGAGCAGGCCAAATCACTGGACAGAATCTGTAGATGACCATACAGATTACTGCTGCCAAGAGATATGCCTGAATTCACAGGCAAGGCTCTCTGCCACAGATCCTTACTGTATCTAAATAAGTGTTGATTGGATCTATTCAACAACCTGCTTACTCAGGACAAGCAGTATTACATGCCAATTCAAAGTTTTGTCAAACAAAAATAGACAAAACTTTCTACCACAGTTCAAATTAATATTTTTTCTTTAAAGATCTTCTCTTTTCTTTCCTGAAAAATTAGGCTAAATGAGAAAAACAAAACATGCAGCTTTGCCCCGCTGAAATAAGGAATAAGGGAACTACCTACTTAAGCACAAGAAAAGCTGCAGGGACTCAAAACAAACAACCCTAACTCCACCTGATTTTTTTTCTTTAGAAGAGAAGCATGGGAAGGGTCATTCAGCAACAAATCAAAATCAAATTACAAGTCTGCAGTCCTGCTGGACCTCACAGAAATGCAAACTCTGCTTCAGAAGCTCTAGATTTCAAGGGAGGTGGGAAGAAGATTCCCTGATAAAGAAGAGAGACGGTAATGTTACCAGGTAAGACCTTATTGCATCCCGCTCCCTTTCCTACCTCACCTGGGGCTGAAGTTCAGCAAAACTAGATGAGCTTAAAAACTACTAAACTGAAGATTACTTCCTTTGGTACAGGGAAAGGCAGAGGAGACAGACCCCTGAAGCAGGCATGTGCATGCAAATACCAGCTGTAGGAGGACACCGGCAACTTCACACTTATCCTGAAAGGTCCTGTCCTTAGAGCAGCTGAAGAGAAGCAAATGAGCTCCTATCTGTTTAACTTCTAACAGCAAAAGAATCACTTTCTACCACCTTTCTTAATTTTGCATCTGGGCAACAAGAACAACAACAAAAAACCAAACACGAGAACAAATATATTTCTTAGAAATTCCAACCTTTTCAAAATGGTACGTACATTAAAACTAGCATTTTAGAGACACCAGTGTAACAGTAATCTTAATGATAAAGCACTACTAACTCTCAGTTCAGTCAGAAGTTATTCCATTATGGAGAGCAACCCTTAAAAAAGAGCTCACACAGATATTCAAAGCCAACATTTAACTGTCACAGTGTCTATACGACTACTAATATATCCGGAAGTTTGATTTACTGCTAGTAAAACTCTTCAGCATAGCTGTGATGAGACATCTTTCTGCATCCAACTATAAAGGTGACTTTACTTTTCAATGGATTAATTTAACTTCAGTGTCATTTACTTCTCTAGCATCTCAATCACAGCAAGAACACACTTCTGCTTTAAGCCACAGACAGAAAATACATTATAAGAAGGAAGAAAGAAAAATTCATTTCCTATATTAATACAGCAAGACCACTCACTTTCTCTATATAGTGATGTTATCTATATTATACCTCTCAAAAGGGGGAAAAACATCTTCTATAAACTTTATTACAGTAGTCACTGGACTCACAGCCACCTAATCTTGCCAACTGCTGGGTGTTTTGCATTACAAACAGAACCACAGATGAGACAGGATAACACCAGTGGTCCCCAAATTCAGCCAGTCAGGACACTGAGGCCAACAGGACGGCATCAACTCATCAGCAACTTCATTACTTTTCCCTGCCTCCAGCCCATCCACAGGCAGCTTTTTGCCACCACAAGCACAAGGATGATTTGGGCAGTGTATTGCCCAAAAACCATCAATGGAGTACACCAGGGTATAGACACATAGAGTTATGCCAAAATTCCCAGCAAACAACCTTGCTCTATTTTATTATCTGTGGGCTTCATCTTGCTGATCTTTTACCACACCACCATTCCCCTCCCACCCAAACCAGGGCCAGGCTGTATCATTTTTAAGAGTTCAGACCTCTGCATCTAACAGAGGTCACCTTACAAGACTACTTAAGATTTTTCTGTTGTCCCCTTTTATATGTTTTCACCTTAATCCTTAAACCTGGTTGAACCCTTTGGATCACAGGGCTCTCCACACAAGGGAGCTGTTCATCCAAGTTCACCTAGATAACAGCTCAGGGTCTCTACATCATAGATCTACCATCACTTTCTTGTGTTATGGATTATCCCATCAACACAGGGATTGTGTCCCATTCTACTTGGCCTTCTGCAGAAGGAGAAAAACAGTGACCTCTCAGGCAGGGGGTACAACCTGAGATAGGAGAATATAGCAGCAGACAACCAGTGATATGGGAGCAGCATAACGTTGAATTGATGAGGGAACATGCATCTGCAAGGGAGCACACCAGCAACCCAGCCTGTTACCAAGGTCTTTAAAACACTACAAAGATTTGAAATCGGCTTTTGAATGAGGACAATGAAGCAGCTTTGTGGAAGGTTTCTCCCCAACAAGAGGCCACCTAAAATAGGTTTTATACAGATCCATCAAGTAGGCAATGGAGACAGATACTGCAGGCAAACTAGAGACCGGTGTGAACATCACAGGAGTAAAAGTGGAAGGGAAAAGAACAGCAGGTTAAACGAGCCCCTTAAGTGAAGATGAGACACTTGGGTCTGAGGTGAGGACAGAGGAGGGGGGAGGAGGTGGTTAGGCAGGATGCAGCATGGAAGGGATATGAGGTGCCATCTTTGCAACCAAACTATGAATGGACACAAGCATGGCAAAGGTACTTTTCTCATGGTTAGAAACACAGTGCAAACACAGAGCAGCTTCTGGCTTCTCAACAGTGATCTCCAATTTGAAACGTGCCTCTAATCCTTTAGCAAAATTGAAAGTGGTCATTTGCTTTCATAACACCACCTCATGAGGTCACTGGCACTATCTCCCTTCTTCCCTAGGGGATCATCATTTCCTTAAGAAAAAACACCTTTACTGTGACAGTGGTACAAGATGCTAAGAGAGGTTGTGGAGTCTCCACCCTTGGAGATACTCAAAACCCAACTAGACCTGGTCCCAAGCACAGCCCTAGCAGATCCAGATGTGAGCAAGGGGCTGGACTAGACCATCTCCCAGAAGTACCTTCCTGTCCCAACTACCCTGTGATTCTGTGATCTGTCCCTTAGTTTATCGCCACTGATGGTCATCTCATACACCCTGGAGACTGAAGCACTGCTATGGGAGGGATGGCCACATACTCTCTCAGAACAGCACTTTGATCCACACTGCCTCTGTGTTCTTTTGACAACTTGGCCCCCAGCAATTCCAAAGGAACTGCACTCTCTGTATTTTATGAAAAGCATAAAAGACTTTCAAATACTTAAATGGAAAATTACAAGGGGCCTCATGTTTCCAAACCATCTTGGACACTGACTCATCACTGTCCGAGCCATCCAAAACCATGTAACTGCGGTTCCAATGTACTCTCTGTCCACCCCTTGAAACTGAGCTGGCCCAGCACAGCTTTGGTTTACACTGCTGTCATGGTTTATAAAGCCATGGGGACAGTTTTTGCTAAACACCTGGTGGGCTGAGGCAGGGACAGGGAGGGTTTCACTCACCACTTAGGGTCACAGGCAAGAAACCGACACGACTTGGGAAGAACAAGAAAACAACTGAATTTATTAACTATTTACAACAAGAAGCAAGATACTGAGAGAGAGAAAAAGCGCATCTTACAAAAAGGCACTTGGGAAGAACAAGAAAACAACTGAATTTATTAACTATTTACAACAAGAAGCAAGATACTGAGAGAGAGAAAAAGCGCATCTTACAAAAAGGCACTTCTCCCCCACCCCTCCCTTCCTTCCCAAAGCCCAAAGGCTTTGTTCTGTACCTTCTCCCCCTGGCGGTGCAGGGGGGCAGGGAAGGGGGGGTGCAGTCAGTCCGCCGCTCCTTCCTCCTCAGGGGAGGGCTCCTCACAGTCTGTCCCGGCTGCAGCGTGGGGTCCCTTCTCATGGGACAGTCCTTCTCCAGAACTTCTCCAATATGAGTCCTTTCCAAATGGGGCTACAGTCCCCTGATAACTGCCCGGCTCCGGCGTGGGGCTTCTAGTTCCAACGTGGGGTCCTCCACGGTTGCATATTCTCATGGGCGAGTCTTCACCACGCTGCAGGGGAAAATGACGGAACACTCTCTCTCCTTCTTGCTCTCTCTCCTTCTCTGACCGGAGTGTCGTGTGGTCCTTCATCTCAAAATCTCACTTCTCTCTCCACCGCAGGTCTTCATTGGCTCCCGGGAAAAAAAAAAAACAGACTATCCCTTCTTCCCAAAGCCCAAAGGCTTTGTCCTGTACCTTCTCCCGAGCAGGCAGCTGGGCAGCCAGGCTGGTCCGCCCGAGCTGGGCCCTGCCTGGTGCTATGCCCACCCCCATTGTTCTGTGCCCCCTCTTAAATATGTCATTTGCAGAGGCGCCGATTGGCTCAGCCCTGGCCTGGGGTGGGTCCAGTCTGAAGCTGGGGAAACTTCCAGTCGTTTCTCACAGGGGCTAGATCGGTGGTACCCTTCCCCCCACTCCCCCCCCAGTTAACAAAGGCTTAGAGCTGGGGGGTGGGGGTGAACCCTTAACAGTCACTTACAGGAGCCACCACTGCAGCCCCTCCCTTGCTGCCAGCAGAGCTGGAGTCCAGGGAAACCTTTAGCAGCTACTTACGAAGCCATTACTGTGGCCCCTCCCTGCTACCCGACAAAACCCCCCAGACAAAACCATAACAACTGCTCTGGAGCAGGTTTCAGTGAGATGATGGACTTTCCCTGAAGAATATAGTAGTCAAGCAACAACTTCTCCATAGGGCACAGGATGGATTGAAGAGCAGATGGGTTAAAGAGATAGATGGTACCGTCTCTCTGCTTACATGGATAAAGTTTAAACTACCCTTAAAAGACCCAGACAGCTATGAGCATGCATGCGTCTTAGGAGATCTGCTCTAAACAGCAGCAAACCTCTCCTCCCACCCTCTGTGCCCTCAGGGACATCCATCAGCGGCAAGGCTCCTCCAAGAGGATCTGAGGTGCACTGTTAATGAGGATGTCCAGCTCTCCTACCTTCAACCTGCAAGGAAGGCATTAGGAGACAACTGAGGGCTCAGTGACATTGTTCTTGGTTCTTTTGAGCTACCGGACAGCTTTATGGTCACAGGTTCTCATTTTAGCAAAAAAAGAGAAAGTAATACATGGGTCTGAAAAATAATGAAGAAGTTGTGAAAGCAACTGGTGTTAAGGGAAGGACACCTCAAACAGCATCAAAGATTGCAAGTATTAATGTTCTTGAAGTTATGGACTTTTTTTTGGCATGTGAATGTCTCTTTCCCAAATAAATTACACAGGCAGAAAAAGCAGAATTATTACAAAGTGATATCCATCAATAAAGACAGATGAGGAACCTCCTTCAAATTCATTTGCATTAAGCATTCTGAAAGCATTTCTTTTTCTGAAGATGTTCTGTATAAATTCCAACTCCTTTTCAGCTCATTACCTCCTGATGCATTCAAATGCCATCAACAGATAAAGAGAAGAAAGAAGAAGTATCATCTCCCTCTTCTCTCATTTATCATTGCAGAAATTTGGTACAAAGTCTGTACTTAAAAAAAAAGAAAAAGGAATCAAATCCCACAAGCTGTAGCAGACCCCCAGAAGAGAACACAATTCTTAATGAAAGAAATGCAAATAGCTGTCATAGTAGCTAGCTTTCACAGCAGAGTAAATTATTAATTTATTTTTAAAGCAAGACCATAGGAAAGAAAAAAAATCTTCAACACTGAAATGATTCAAAATATAATTTTGATTAACCACAGCTAAGACTGTGCAGTATTACTACAGATCTCTGAAAGAAAATTCCAAGCATGTTCACAAAAATCAGACTATTTTGATTTTTTGCCAGACAGGCTACCTTCCAAGAATAAGTGTGGGAAAAAATGCTAGTACAGTGACAGAACAACATCCCCACTTCTCTCTCCTAAAAAAGAGACAAACTGAAGATAAAATTAAAGAGTTGACAATTACTTGTTGGATCTTAAAGCTCATGTATTCCAAGAACCAAGGTGCGATAATAAGTGACATGATGTGGAGAAAGCAGATGAAAAGATGGAACAGATTGTCTTAAAAAGCACCAGGATTTTCCTGAGTATTTATCAATGGCAAATACCAGAAGTAATGAAATTGATGGATTAAGGTATTTTTCTATTAACTACTGGGACAGAAAAAATACTATGAAACTTTAAACCATACTTTCATTGCCAAGGGTGGTTTTTTTGTGAGGAGGGTCTGATCAAATTGACTTCTCCCATTTCTTTTTCATGGGCAATGCAGAGACATCTTTAATATGTAAACTATGTAGGTTCCACCAACCTACACTTAATGTTTTAAGTGTAATCAAATTAACATTGTCTCAAGCATATCAAGTCCATAAATTTTTAAGCTGCTATAAAGCAAGAGTCACTTAAAGCAGCTTTCTGTTTGTAAGGAACCAGGCAGTACTCAATGGTGTAAACACGGCCACCTGTCTCTCTCCAAGTCTTCACATGTTGCGTGAGAGCCAGCCTGAACATTTGTTCGCCTAAAATGCTCGGCATATGGTTGAACTGACAATTTAATAATATCTCGATAAGGATGTTGCCAGATTCTTGGCGGGAGATAAGCATGTTTTATCATTAAATATTTGTACTGCAGTAGCACCCAGAGACCTTAAGCAGAAAGGGGCCTTGTTGTGCCAGGCACAGAGGTGTACTAAGTCAGTGACCCAAAAAGCTGACAGCCCAGGACAACCAGGCTACGAAAAGAGACTGAGGAGGGTACATACTACATGGAAACAAGTCTTTCTACCAAATACACCTACACTTACACAAAGAGACTTCTCCTACAAGTCATAATTGATCTGGAGACACAAACTGGAAGCATCTACCGAGAAACTGGAAAGATTTTCATGGGGGAGAGGACTGGGTTATCTTCAAGATGTTTTTTTCTTTATGCATCAGAAAACCACACTTCAAAGGCAAAATCAAAGTGGGCATTCGTTTTCTGGACATAACAGCTAGCAGCTTCATTAACAGCACCACACAGCAAAGCTTTGTTTCCTGCAAAGTTTCCTTTAAAACACTACACATGAACGTGCTCTGGCATTGCAGATTGTTCTACCTGCAACATTTATAGCATACTCTTATTTATGGCCCATGATCTAGGGAAAATCCCTCTTCTGCCCTCCAGTTCCATGAATATGATTTTTTGTTCCCAGAATACCTTCCACCCTTAATGATCAAGTGAAAAGTGAATAGAGGAAGTGGATTAAGCATGAAATTGGGTCTTAGGATACCTTAAGTTCCTTATCTTATCTTAGGATACCTTAAGTTCCATTCACACTGCTAAAGCCAAGTTATTTATGTAGATATTACTGAAAATAGTTCTCCTAGGCTGGGCATTAAATCCAGTGGCAACCCCATAAGAAGAGAAAACAACCCCCTGTATAGCACAGCTGTCTAAGTCTTATGCTTCAAACAATATTTCCTACTCAGTGATTTCCTATGAAAATGGGCTTTATTAAACCATATGCCAGGATATTGAAAATAACTATGACCTATGGTACAGAGTAAAGATGAGAGCAACAAAAATTTCTATTCAAAAAGAAACTGTATGCATGAAAACCTAGCAGCAAGACTACAAAAATTAAAGACCTTGTCACCAGTAGAAATGTCTCGAGTCTGATTCACCTTAATTTTTAGGCAATGACACAACGCATTTGCTCCACTTTTACATACACAATATGCTGGAGAAATGGGATTTTAGCACATAGATGTTACATGCCTCCTAAAGGCTGCATGCTATTAAAGCATCTGCCTTTGCAGCAGCACCATTATTTGTGTATTGGCCATTCTACATGTTTTTGTTTGGGTTTTTAATATAAACACATCATACACAAATTAGCAACAAAACACTGATGTTTATACATATATAAATACATATAGGTGTATACACATATACCCTTACATGTGTGTGTATATATATCCTTAGATTCTTAGATGAGGCATCCTGCAGACTTACATTGCACAACAGCTGGTAACACCTCCTTTTTCCCTTCTCCGCCCCCGAATGAATAAGCAGGGGCAGGCTCAGATAACTTACTTTCATCTAAGGTTCATACCAGCACACAAATTCTAGAATATTTTTGCCTGGCATGTGTTTTCGATTGCTTTTTGTGTATCACATTTGCTCCGATTTCATATTTAACCAGAGGTTTAAATTAAGTAACCCATAGTACTTTAATCTGCCTTCACGAGTCCCATTCACAGCTGACGAGTGAACTCTGTCCTTACTGCTATTTAGAGACATGTCTGCACATGCAAGTCAGCCTTATTCTGCCTTCTTGCTTCTAGGACTTGAGGTAGTATACACAAGACATCGTTTCCAGGAAAGTTATAGCGGTTTCAGTGAAAGTTATTCTAAAAAGACCGGAGATCCTTACTGCATTTTTTTAAGTCAACAGGACTCACTTTTTTATTTATTATTTTTGTGATTTCATCCTCTTAAAAAAAATATGACTGAAAGCTTCAACAACAGCAAGTACCTTTTTGATTAAGATTCTCAGCTTGTAAAATTTAACAAGCATTTCATGAACACCAATGAAAGAAATACTACATCTTTTAGGAGCCCAATGTGATACCATTAGCATTATTTGCTATTCATTTAATCTAACATGACCAATTAACAAAATACAAAATTTATGAAGATGCATGTGTAACACGAAAATTCTGTGTGTTCCAGCTATCCATCTACTTGAAATTATAATTTCATGCTTTCCACAAAATAAATTCAAAGCCCTTGCTTTGAATTTGAAGGTGTTTCACTGGATAGATGGATGCCTTGATCTTAACTCTAAATACAATAGGTCTCAGGCAGAGAAAAGACTGGAGTGGAAGGCTCTTAGGCCTAATCCAGTAAAGGCCATTTTTATATTCTGAAATTCACTTTAAAAAGAACATTTGGTTTCAGTCAGGTAGCAAACGGAGCATGCGGGCAGACAAGGATAAGTGCCCTGAGATGAATTGTTTTTAATCGTGATGGGTCAAACATTTCCCATTCCCATCAGCTCCATCTCACGGATCCCCTGCCATGGGGTACCGCCTGCTTGCCCCCCATACCTCAGTCCTTCCCCTGGACAGACAGCAATACGCAGGGGGAGAAATCTCTTTACGACTAGAGCTTCTGCCTGCTCCTTCCTCCCTGCGTTCACTATCGTTGTGCTGTAAAACAAACTGGAGGGGAGATGTTGGGATAACAATCGCAGGAAGAGAGCTTGTGACAGCCTGGCTGCAGAGTTATGGTGTCCCCACGCAGGAAACGATGCCGAGACCAGGACCCTGCCCTGGCCGGCAACAGGCCTCTCAGGGCTGCAAGTTTTGGAGGGCGAAAGGAAGAGGAGGAGGAAATGTATTTTGCTCTTTAGCGTTTTAAAGGAATTGAAGTACACAGTGGTGTGAGGAGCTGCTGTACAGCACAGGGTCCAGGATGTTTGCATTTACAAAAGATCTCAAGGATTTGAACTTACCAACGTCAGCTTTGTTTGGCTCCGCACTGCTGCAAAGCTCGCAGCGAGCTCTACTCCGCAGTGTCTTAGCACCACACAAGGAATTCAGGCGTCTCTCACTCGAGTCAGGAAAAATTTCAGCACCACCTCCCATAAAGGAAGGACTTCCCCGGCTCCCAAGATGACTTTCAACAGTGGCAACAAGTTAGTCCTTTAAAGAAAAGCATCTGCAAATCCAAAACACAGGGTTGTGGCTTCCAAGAGACTACGGTGCATTTGAAAGCTGCTGCAGCCTCCAGCATCATTAAACATCGCCTATAACAGAAATCGCGCAATAAGGAATGAACTAAATGGGATCTTTAAAAAATAAATACCTTTATTTTACATTATTCAGAGTACTGTATGCTCTAAATGAAAGAAATCCTTATGAAAGGATTTCAGATCACGTTAGCCCAAGTTCTGCTCGCTTCCTTCTGGTGACAGTGCTCTTTCCCCCCTTACCTTCTCCTGGAGGAGAAACAACAACATCACATGCCATGCTGCCGGTCTGGGACGGGATAGATGTTCATAAACACTTGGTCATGTGTCTATCCTGTTTTCCATATTTCTAACTGCATGCAATTTATTTATAGGTTTTGAAATTCCAATATAAACATGAGTTTAAAATCCTCTAAAAGCTGCCCATTCTGGCAATAGCAGAGTTTCTGATTTGTTTACCTATATGTATTGGAGTAAAAATACAACTTTCACTTGTGTTTCTCTACCCCATTTCAGTCAAAACTCCTGTTTGCCCAGGCCATTCACAGCAGAAACACTGGGCTTTGGCTGCGTATCTTCTCACACTTCTGGTAACCACTTCCCTTATATTTTACGGCCCCTCTAGCGTGTTACTGCAGTCAGTGACTCCAGGGGTGGTTTCGAACTCAGTCTCCCCACATAAATGCCTCTTTGAGAAGCTCTAGCCTGGCACCGCTTTCATGCTGATGCATGTGATGGAGGCCAAAGTCTCAAGGCTATAAAACCCGGCAAGTTCAATCACCACAGGAGCAAGAGGCACAGCATTCTGCCTACACATTGCTGTAGAAAAAAAAGCATACCCAGACTTCCTGATCCGATTAACAATTCTGGCATCAAACCTTCACCCAGACAAAGTACGTGTGACTGATACTTGCCTAGGACCAGGTCCAAGGTTTCTCAACAATGTAGGCAAAATTGAATCTGATGGCATTACCAGGTTGCTACGTGGGAACCTGAGAACAGCCCCAAAAAGGTGTTTTCCATTCCCTGTAGCACGACATCCTCCATGCATCTACCTCATATTCATTCCCACTGCAGCACGCTCATCCTCTCTCTTCTCAAATCCAGACGCAACTAACCACATCTGTCCAATCCTCATTCCTTCTACAAAAGCAATTCATCCTCCACCTTGCCCTGCTGCAATCCTTAATCATGGTCAGGGAACCTTCATCAGGGAGAGAAGCACCAGGCTGGGAGTTTCTTTGCCTTGGGGAAAGGAGGCAATGGAATGGGGCAAAAGCACCAGGACTGAGAGTCAGGCTTCCTTCTTTCACTGCAGTCTTACAAAGCTGCAGTGATGACTGATGCTGCTGAAGAGGGCTTCCCTCCCACAAAAATGCAGGCTACTCCTCCCAGTGCAGCAGAGAGCTGTGTGGAGGAGCAGTAAAATAAATCATCTGGCCACCAGGTCAGTCCTCACAGCCTCTGGTTCAAACAGCACTGGCAGCCATCACCCCACCAGCCTCACCCATGCCATAGTGTTCCCCACATGACATCCCCACATGACTTGCACAAGGGCAAGGATGCAGGAAGGTGTTTTCACCCCAGCTCTGTGGAAAACATCATTAGAAGGTCCATTTCCCAACAGGTGTAAAGAAAAAGCTGCTAGTTGCAACGCACAACTTCTTTCTGAGAGCAGTTTTTTCAGGGTGTGTATTCTATAACAGAGGGAATGTAACAGGAATGCTGTAGCAAAGAAGAACAAGCCATTTTGAAATTAAAAAAAAAAAAGGGGGGGGGGGGGGTTACAGCTACACAAAGCAATTGAGTTTCCCATCCCAAGAAAAGAACTGTGTGCAGGCAATATACTTATTTTAAAAAAAAAAAAAAATCTTTCCATGTCCCAGAAAGAAGTAAGAATCTAAACCACACCTAATACTTCCTACAATGCAACTGCTTAAGGCTTCTTTACTGCCTTCTCTGATTTTCCATGGATATCACCTTGGGGGCAGAGGTTTCTTAGCTGGATATTTACTGGTGGGTTCACAGAGCAAGCAAGGGCTCAAAGAAGTGAGGTGAGTGGAGACCCAGGGTCAATAAGGATCACACCATGGTTTCTGACACATTACGGTTTGGGTTTTCTTTGTGCTGTGAGCTCAGTGTTCTCACTGTAGTCTTTTTAATGAAATAATATGCTTTCTAGAAAGACCTTTCCTATTAAATATTTGGCATAACTACCACAAACAGGCTCTAGCAAAATACTGCTCACAGATTTTTTTTTTCAGCCTCTATGTCGGCCAAATCCAGACGTGGTCCAATTATAAATACTTGTTCTTAGTGGAAAAATTCAAGTTTTTGTTAATTAATGCTCCCAAGTTTTCCCCAGAAATATAGAGTAAAATGTACACATATATTCAGCTACAGTTTCAACAAAAAAAATTTATTGTAAAGCAAATAGCTTGAGAAAGACCCACATGCATGAGCTTAGCATAAATCTAAGCTTGCTAAATTGATGGGAATATGGGGTTGGTAGGATTTAATTCATTCATAGCCTTAAACCAGTCTTTCATAGTAAGTGTGAAGCTAATAATATAAAATAACTGTAGTAGAAAGATGCTTGGCACGTGTGAAGTTATTCATCAGTACATTCCTATATAAAGCTGCTCATTATCCAGCACTGCATCTAAGTGAAGATGTAACCTCTTTCTTTACTAACCTGGATTTAAGTACCTAGAATTTAGTCCTGCAACTCTCATTTTCATCTCTACATTTTTTCTCCCAAAATATGTGCAATAACCTCTCTGCTATTTCATAAATAATTATTTGCATTGGTCTTTTTAAGTTTAAAGGAAAGTATCAAGCAAAAAACTCTCTTACCTGGATATGTGGCTTGCCTAGAAAGGACTTGTGGTAACAAACATGCAATGCAGTGCTACAGCCAGACTAAGTAACAACGGCAGAGAAAATACAAAGTATTTTGACAACACAACAATCTTACTAAAAAAACACCTTGTAACTCCCAAGGAACACCTACTTAAACATTCTCTGTTGATACACATACAAGGGTAATTTCTTACTCTAAATTTCAATCAGGCAGCTCTTCCTACTTACACATCCACATGACCCCAAAGCAAGCACGTACTGACTACAACTCGATCACCAAACCTGCTCCTGCCTCTCGCACAGGTGCTCCAGTGCTATTCCCATGTTAATCCTGTTCTGGGAGAAGCTCTCTGGCTCGGCAAACAACACAGCCAAACTGTTCAAAACCTGTGCCTTCCAGTTTTCCTTGAGTTCATGAGTCCTGGCCCATGAGTTCAGGCCAAATAAAAATAAAAATAATAATAAAAAAATTCATTAAAATAACTGGCAGATTACCAACATGCTTCATGTGAAAAACAAAGGGCTCATAATATAAATTCTCCCTTCAGGCCCACATCGCCTTTCAACTTGTCTATTTTGTACAATCTCTTCCCATACTGCGATTTTTCAGATTCGATATGCCAATATTTTAGCCTAGAATCTAGTATCTCCTCTTCGTCTCGAAAGATCTGTGCAGACCCATGGCACTGGGAGCTGACAAGCCTACAGAAAACCAGGTAAGATTTTGGATCCTTGAACAATTTAAAGAGAACTACACTGAATGCATACTTTAGTTTCTTCTACATGGAAATATGCAGAGATTATGCATTTATGAAGAAGCATTTTAAAAGATAGATTTCATACACAGAGCTTCCCTGCCTCAAAAAAAAAAAAAAAAAAAAAGGAGGAAAGCAAGGAGACCAATAACTTTGTTTACCTCTATCACACAAAAAGTTATGAAGTCTGTCATTAACATTTACTTATTAATAAAACTGCATGTTCACCATCACATTCTTTTGTCAAGTCTATGCTTTCAGCTGTCATACACTCTTACAGACACTAGAGCTTAAATGCAGTTAGTAACTAGGTAGAACTGCTTCTACCTCCCATTTTGCCATTTCCAAGGAGCCTGAAGGTATTAGACTCTCTCATACTAAGTTTTAATCCATATGCTTGCTTCTGTCCTGATTTTAACAACACTTTTAAGTACCACATACTCCCTAAAGATGATTTAAAAGTGAACCGCCAAGCAGAATTTGCAATGGAAACCTGCTAAGCAGTCTTTCTAATGGCTTGCTCAAATTACCCTGCACAGCTAAGTGGGCAACCTGCATTGGTTAAGCAACCAATTATTTTGATTCCAATCAAACATCCAATATTGCATATATCCAATATTGCAAGAAACAAATGCTGCAACACTGCTGTACTTTCTGAGCACCCAGAGGGAGGGAAGAGACAGAACAGTAAAACACTCGTTGAACAGAGGATTTGACAGTTAACTATAAAATGCTATTAAGTAACAGGCTTCAAGAAGAGATGAGTAGTCTCCTCATCAAGAAGAAATGGGATGAAGCAATTAAAGGGCCATTTAAGAGTGGATCATGCAAAGCCTAACTTCTTCAGGAGAATAAATGGCAAAAAAGTAGCTCTTATATGCATAGGAGTTCTCACCGAATCTTGATTTTGTATTTGTACTCAAACATGTACTCAATACTTGGCAAGCAGAATATTATACGGTTTGTCAGATAGGGTCAACAGCAAACATCAGCATAAGCTTAACTCTGAGGTTAACTTCCCCATCTTCCTCATAAGAAACCAATTCAAGCTCTTGTGCACATAAGCTCCAACACAAAATCAAGGGGCCAAGAGCTTCAGCCATGTCAACCAGGTCTTCTACCTGCAGTTTGTTCCTTGCAAGTAATTTTTGCTTGTGTTAAATGGGTAAGGGCACATCTGAATCACACTCCACACTGACAAAAATCAAGTCAACATGAGAATCTTTCAGCTACACAGCTCAGAGGATACATTAGCCAGATACCAGATTAAACCAAGTGACCAGCAAAACCCAATATACTGGATCACTGGCTACCGCCTCCCCAAGAAGCACCCAGCCTCAAGTCAATGCTGTTACAGGAAAGAGCAATGAAATATGGGCAAAGCCCCCATATGTGAAACAGGGTGCAGCATCTGCCTCAGCAAGCCAGCCTTCCTCCCAGCATGGTGGGATGAGGTTGCCTGAACACCAAAGCCCAGAGCAGAGCACTGGCTGTGCTCTTATTTTTGAAGACACTCTCAAAGTAGACATGACTTTCTAACCTACCTGATTCTTCTGATTCCCTATATATATGGAACTGTGGGTTTGAGTAGACTAGAGATATCCAGTCACAGGTTTCCCAGTGTGATGGTAGCAAGAGACCGCCTACTATGCTTAAACAGCTATGTGGGAAGAATCATCTTAGCTCATCCTCTGAAGAGGATCTCAAAATCCCTTTCCCAGTTATCTTTCAACATTTAGCCATATGAAGGCCATGAATTTCAAAGATGCCCTCATTTATCAGTAAATGCAATTGTATTCACAGGCTGTTACTGAAAAAGTAGAGTACAAGATGGTTTGTCACACATTTCATAGTAAAAGGAGCATTTTAGGAGTTGCCTTGGCCAGTCAAACACTCAAACTCTGGTTATGTTTATTCTCAGGACATATATTTTGAAGTTATTTATACAAGTGACAAACATGACGAGACAGATGCTTTCACAAATGCAAAGAATGAAACCCAGGACTTACCATCCAAAAATGCACCAGAGCATTTCTCAGGCTATACACAAGTGCAAGGATAAAGTCTCTCATTTGACATCAAAATACATTTAGTTACCTCCCAGGAGCAATGAAGTAGCCACTTCACTTGAACACTACGGGATTGTTTATAAAAAGGGAGACGAAGCTCAACTTCTCCAGCTGAAGCTGCAGAGGAATTCGAGGCAGGCAGAAAGTAATTATTCAGCTGGAGTTTGGCCAGGACGCTGGAGTTAGCACTGCTGTTCTTGTAGAGTATGTCAGGGGACTGTGCAATGACCACCAGCGCTGTCCACTGAGTAATCAGCGCCACTTCCCGCACAACCTGGGTTCTCTTGGAAATCTCCCATTTCTGTGTTGAGCAAGCCCAGCCCCAGTCAGTTTGGGAACAATGCAGGACAAGAAGGAAAGGCGAGAAGTATAACCATTAGTGTCACTTTAAAGAGCAGTAAAATTTACATGGATTAAAGGGATGAAATCTTTATATATAGTAAAAAGGATAATAATAATAATGAAGGCATCTGTCTAGCTGGCACCACCTATAGCAAGACCTGCAAGCAGTAATTGTACAATAACAACGTGGTGTTTAGTGTGAGGTTTAGGAAATTCTGCCAAAAAACCTAAAGCATCCAGGTTGTAAAACACTGTAATAAGTAGGTAATCCCCATCCTGGCGTCCAAGTTACTGCCCTAACCTGTTCCTTATGATTATAAAATGTCTCAGTGTCAGCAGGTTCACTGTGAGTCAGAGCTGAAATAATAAATGGCTTATTTTCCATCCTGATGGAGGAAATACATCACAGCTCATTGTGGCTCACTTACTGAGGCTTTTTTTTTTAAAACAGGAAAATGTAAAAATAACCAAGCCATTCTGCCTTATTGCACTTATTTTTGATTAACAAAGCCCTTATTACAATCAAACTAGAAAAGAAGCATGTTTTCAATATGATCTGCAAAAACAAACCTTAAGAAAAATACAGAAGAAAAAATACTGCACAAACAGCCAAAGAAAATGAAATTTGTGACAAATAGCCTCTTTGCCAAAGTGATTCCACTACTTCACTCCTGTAAACAACAGGTTGCCTGAGCTGAGGTAAAGGTCTAGGCTCTAACCTCGCCTGCACTTTTGCTCCCAAGAAGCTATCTTTAATCAGGTTCCAGTGTTCATGACATGCTCACAACTACTCGGTCGTGCATTTGCACACTCAGGACCTGTGGCTGTAAACTCCAGATGAAAAAGGCTATCTCTTGCTCCATGCATTGCTAGCAAGCAAATAGTGCCCAACTTCTGACAGGTCTGTCCAAACACTACATACAAACCACACAAATTGTCCCATTGAAAAGTATTAAGAGACAGATGAAACACCAACACCCCAAAAATACTCATTCTTTACCTAACACAGAAATACACAATAGCAAGAGTATGGCAAGCAAGGTGCAATCAGTCCTTACCCCATTTGCAAACTGAAAGAACTGTAACAACCAGAAGAAAATAAGCATCACTGTTTTATGGACTTAGACAAAAAGCACAGACATATTGAGATGGCTATTTCAAGCTCAAATTTGAAGCACATATTTTTTATAAACACACACAGAGTGGCCTATGTACATAGAACACTTAAAACAACAGAACAATATAGAAAAAAATAGAACAATATAGAAAATTCTATAAACAAAATACATATAACAAGTCTTAAGTCACATCCATTTAAAAAAAAAATAAATAAAAATACCTAAAATAATGGAAAACACAATTAGACCAGTATTTGCACAAACTGTAAAAGGAAGAAATCTGGGGTGAAGATCACAAAGACAGCCCTGATTGTTTCCAGGGGAAGTATCTGTCTCAAAGAATTGCAAGCTCTGTGACTCTGTGTTTGAAATATACCATAATTGACACTAGATATACAAAGAACCTAAATTACTTGAATTAAAATAACATATAAATAACATATAACATACAAATAATAACATTTCTCCAATATTTCATTGTATAAAAAACCCTGACATTTTTGTACATTATAAGTACAATAACAAATTGTAAACTAATGCTTTAGATTGGAGTATGAAAAGCATATGTTAATTCACAGAATACTACTGCTAATAACTGGTAATCAATAACTACTAAGTTATTTATGACCTAGAGTCTAATACTGTACCAAAAAATGCAGATAAAAGTTACTTTTAAAGTGGTGTCTCTTGACTGAAAGTTTTTTAAACATACAGTTTATATGTACAAATAAACAATTTCAATTTCTTGCATATCCTTTCTGCAGCTTCTTACGCATGCTTCAGTAACTCAAATTTATCATGACCTTTAAAACCTCAAGATCCTTTGTGTAACAGTGGTCAGGACTCTGAGCTACAATTGCAGCAGGCCAGCCTTTTCCTTCACATGCACGTTTTACCATGCCAGAGTTTGCCTGTGAGACACACTGCAGTGTTGGTTTCCAACCCATGCTGCTTTCCAGCTGAAAACCCCAAATAATTTGAGTTCTGTTCTGGTGCCATCCATCAGCCCTAATTCTTGGCAGCCCTTAAGGCAGCTACTTAAAAGGACTAATGGTCTTGCAATGGAGTCATGGGACTTTGACTCACGGTTCCAGATTCAGCTCCAGGTTCTACCACCAGTTCCCACACAGCCCCAGCCCTCTCTTCTGCCCTGTGCTCCTCCTCAGCTGTCCACCACCGTCAGCAAGGATGCCAAAACCCCTCTCCTCTTGGGCCTTCCTAGGATTAGACTATTTTGTGGAGGTTTCAGATACACTCAAGGTTGTCTTTGCTTGCAATTGAGCTGTCCTCAATACAAATACATGTCAAAATATGTGAAAGTATTGGCATGTGAAAAGCTGATACACTAAAGCTATGCAAACACAACAAGCCATGCCATGGTTTCCTGCAGATTTAATGCCCCCCACCATGTCCCACACAGCTTCCCATGGGCATAACCTCAACCCCACGATCCCCTCTTACCAACTTAGCTACTTTCACTTCTTTATCTTTTGCAGCCCGCAAATACTGCAAGCCCCCAGTACACAGCCCCCAAATTCCGCAGCACCCTTCAGCCCTTCCTCAACAAGATCCCTTGGGGGTCCCACCACGTCCACAACAGAGCTTGGACTGGCCAGCAAGTTGCTACCCACCAGGAGCAAAATACGAGATCCCAAGCAAGACTACTCAACTCTTGGACTGAACTTTCTTTTTTTTTTGTTTGCTTTACGACAGTTAGACCTAATAATTACAGTGATGAGCACAGAAGCTGGATTCATTACTGCCTTGTGACTCATTAAAGGTTTTTTCTAAACACAGTAAAGTTTCCATAATTTTGGGGCCACATTTCACATCAGAGCTACACTTCAAACAGTGTTACAAATCAAAACAATTTCGATGACAACGCTACAAGGAAGCACAAGCACCCAGCATTTGGAATGGCAAAAAAATAGGATTTATAAATATCCCACAGATACATTTAGAATTTTTTCACACTTTGGATTTCAACCCTTTAAAATGCAGGAAGAATGGTTCATTTTAAGCTTCTGGATTTTTTTTTTTTTAATTTATATCCGTTTTGGCTTGTGATGTGAACAGATCCATTCAATGACATTAGACAGCACTGCTTCTGAAAGCAAAAGTCTGCTCTTTTCTATCCTACACCAGTAAAAGCAAAAAAAAAAAAAAATCTCTTCCTTCTGACCCAAAAATCATGGAAAAGAATACATGTCTAAAAATGGGACTTGCAGACAGACATCATACCTCATACTGGACAACAAAGTTGCAAAAAGCAGACAAGCTTTGAATTCCACAAGTTCTTCCTTTGACTCTTAATTATTCTAATTTTCTGCATGGGAATAGCCATTTCCTTAAATACAATTCATAGCAAGTTACCTACCCTAATAATTGCAGCTTGTTTATAACATTAATTAATTCTGTATCTTTTTCTTTTATTCTCGTCTGCATTTACAATATTATTGAAGAGTTCATGCTTCCAGGTAAAGATTGTTTTTTGCAACTAATAGGAAATCCTGTAAGATCTTACTGTTGCAATTTTTCTCCATAACAAACCCTTCCATTACATAGCAGATTACATATCTTTAAGATATTCCTTTTCTTTGTGACACACATCATCGTCTTCTCTTCAGAAAGTAAAACTTTCCTTACTAAACCTCAGCAAGAGAAAGAGGGATTTTACAAAGCAAAAAACAAGAAAAACACAACAACTCATGGCACTCATGATTTAACTCACATTTCAAAGTCTTCTCATTTCCTCTCTCACCTTTTCTTATAAACACCACAACCAAGACATATTTGTTTGCTTTGATTTTCAAAACTCTAATACTCCCAAACAAGAGGAAATTTCTCTGCACCCCGCTGAGGTTACCGGCACATTACAGCTTTTGTCCCCATACCAAAACTATCTGGCCTTTCCAGACTTTCTAGGAAGCACAAAACAATTTGCAGTTCAGATATTTCTTATGTCTGTCCTGGGAGTGGGCAAGGCTGAGACTGACAGACGTCATGGCCATCTCTGGCTCAAAGAGCACATTTCATCATATGCAACCAGAATGTACAGCGTACTGCTCTGTATCCCAGGTCTTGCTTTCAAATGGAAAAAGGGGAGAACCCCCTCAGCCTACCTATGCATGGAAGTTATGCTACTTACTCAAAAAAACACACCTACACTATGTGTGAATTGTGTGGTGGTGCTCAGTCTTTAAGAGACGGGAGTTAATATTTCCCAGTGCTGGCAAGTGGGCAGTCAGGAGCTGGTTAAACCCCATGTAGGGCTGTCACCTTTCCACCTCCTCGGAGGCAGGAGCAGACTGCTGCTACTGCATGTGACACCCGTGACTCCTCTACAGACTAGGAAATTCTCGCTTTTTTAATCCTTCTTAGAGAACCTTCTTCCCAGTCCTTTAATGGCCACTGTGGTATGGACAAGAAGATGCCCAGAGCTTGGTTTCCAAATCCATTTGCCAAAATACAGCCTGTACTGAGAAAGCCAGAGGTTCCTAAACTCTCAGTGTCTGCCCAACAGGGCAAACTGGGCCAGTCCCTCAAGGAGCCAAAATACAAAGTCCTCACATGAGCAATAAACAACATGATCTGAGATACCATCCTAGTCCCATGCACTCAGGGCTACTGGCTCCAATTTGATGAGGTTATTTTGTCAACACTTGAAACTGTCCTTTGGCCTTTTCCTTAAACTGATGGTGTCTCATAATTTGAGCCTTGGGACGTTCACAAGGACTGCCTCCCTTTCTAGGGAGTCATTCACCACGCCTGATAAAGTTTCTCCTTGTGAACAGAGCAGGAACCTATTCTCCTTGACCAACTACCCATCCCAAATAGCTTAGCCTCCTAAGCTAAAAGCAGACTACATAACCCTCTTCATATTTAGCTGTCTTCTTTCCCTGCTCCTGTTACCCAAGAGCTTTCCTTGCAACATCAAGAGGTACTTTGAATCACAAAAGTCAACACATGGAAAGGAACCACTAGGCTTAACTAAAGGCAGCTATTAGGCTTTCGAACTTCGACAACCGCACACGGAGTTCAGAAGACAACTGTGGTCTACACTCCAGCTTACTGGTCAGGGAAAAAGATGAAACCTCTCTTTCCTACTTTGAAGCTTCGATGCTGCAGAGGAGACCCAGAACCTCATCGGACTCTCACACAACTGGTTTCCATCAGCAGTTACGCACTTGATCATTAGGTTGCCAGTACAAGATGAAAAGTCAAATCTTAATAGTGAACGAGATCTACTTTTCTTACTGGAGCTACCCATCTGAACATTAATGCAAGATTTACATGGCAGGGAAAAAAAGGTGTTATGGGGGAGAGCAAATATTCAGGTCAGTAGAGATATGTTTTGTTACTCTATTTCTATCCCTCATATAATAAAATTCAGTGTAAGAAGTACTTTAGCAAATCAGCAGCACAAGCAATAAGCCCGGTCATGAGTTTCTGACAATAAAAGCATATTCTGCCCTCTGATCTTATTTTTCCTTAAATGTAGAAGGAAGTTTCACATCTCAGTATAACTCAGACCATGTCAAAGACATTTCTAGGAAAAGGCATGTTTCCTACAGCAAAGCTCATTTAACAGTCACTTAACAGCAACAAACCTAAAGCCTTGGTTGGCATTTTCAATTTCTCCTTTGCATGATTCATTTATCCCTGGGATAGGCCTGAGCAAGGGAATCTCCCAGCGAAAGGCATACGAATCAAATTATTTCAAGTCAGTCAGGTATTCGCTTTATGCCATCTGGCCCTGATGGCAAAATCTCTTGTAATATCAGATCTCCCAACACTAAGGAAAAAAAATATTCACCGGCTAAACACTGGCTTAATCAGAGCCAAGAGGCAAAGCTCCTACAACCAAAAAGACATAAATGTTATCACACTCTCATTCTCATTCCTCTTTCACGCTGTGTTGCAAAGTAGCTTATAGGGTGCATACATTATTTTTTTTTTTCAAACACACACTTGACAGAGCACAAAACTACCCCCACATGGAAGGCAGCATTGTTACATCAAGTCCCAGCAACTGGCACGAAGAGGACAGATTTTTGCAAGATGCTGACGGATCCTGGCACAGTGGCCAGCAAACCTGAAAAGCCTTGAGGCTCTCCACCCCTCTTTCTGTGCAGATGGGCCATCCACATGCATCCAAACATACTTGGTCCAGAAGAGCAAAATTCTCCTTTCCTGTTTCCTTGACCTCCAGCGAGAAAGGGAGACAGGACCCAACCCCACAAGTTTACAGAGGGCAGCACAACAAACTCTCCCATCACACCCTCGTCCCCAGCCTCACACTGCACTCTGGCAGGGACACCAGCTGCTGGACCACTGCAGGGATGCCGTCGCGAGAGCTGCCTTGCAAAAACAAAACGCCGCCCTGAGCCACAGCTGCAAATTCAGCTGGTGTGTTACTAAATGCTGTTGTTCAGCAGAACCGGAGCAGTTTGGAAACTTCTACCTCAGAAGAGATCTCTGCAGCCGCAGCGCTGCCCTGGGTCACAGATGGGACAACGTAAAAGGCCCAAAGGCCCTGGCATGAGTCATATTTTACGCACACATTGTTTGCCTCTACTTTTACACATGCCTAGCTAAAAACACCTAACCTGCTAAGCAATTTTTGGTGTAAATATTTCTTATCTCTGTCTCAACCTGGATTATAACTTGAAAATTAGGGCATCTGGTGTGCTTTCACTTCAGTCTGGTTTCCAAAGGACAGGCTGCGCATCAGTTTGACTGCTGGCGACTGGCTGGCAGTGAAAAAACACAGCAAATACCAGATCTTGCCCCAGGAATAGATGGGAAACATGGGGAAAAGGTCAATCAATGATGCCGACAACTATGGTGGGTATTCAATTCCTTTGCTCCAAGCTCCAACAGCTTCCATCTCTCCCTTGGGAGAGCCACTCAGTGCTCCACCTCCCTTACTGCCCTTTC
>NW_010110800.1:57141-58709 GCF_000699245.1 Pterocles gutturalis
GCTCTTGTTCTGACCATCTTTGAAAATGAAAATATTTCTTCTCAGTTATATATAGTTTTGAATTCAACAGCTCTTATCTCACACACAAAGAACTTCCTGAACACCTAAAATCTTCCCAGACTTTTCCCGCCCGGTACCCTTGGCTCTAAGAAAAGGCACTGCCTCCTTTAAGAGCATCATGACGCCACCGACATCGCCGCTATTTCCTATGTTCTCAAATCCAATGCAGAGGGCAGTCACATGCTCCTGTTTATACATCCCATAATACAAGGCCCCTATTTATCAATAAATGCCTTGAGGTGCAGAGCAAAGCCCAAGCTAATAAAAATCTGTAAGGATTATCTGCTGGTGTTTCACATCAGCAACAGCAGTGGCCAGGGAAAAGTGAAGTGAAACAAGGATGCAGCAGAGAGAGTCCAAAGAGTAAAGAGCAAAAGGCTGCTACAGGTATTTGAAAAGTTGGGGAAAAAAGAGGGAGGAGAAAGTATCAGACAGAAGTAGAGGCCCAATCATTTGGGTTTTTTTAATTTTTTTTTTTAAGTCTAATTCAAGGCATTAAAGAATGACTTAAAAAATATACAGACAAATGCTACATTCTGCTCAGTAAATAACTAACCATTGGAACCCATGGCTGCAGGATAACTACTGGAAAATAACTTGCAGTGATTAAAAAGGGATTAAATGGGTTTTATAAACAACAGTATCTGTTGTTAAACATGCTAAAATAAAATTACAAGAGTTAATAACCCATTTGCTTCAGGGCATAAACTAATCCTCAGGTAAGGGTAGCAGAGATCTGCCTGCATGTCAGCTTGATATCTGGTGCAACAACTCCTCTCCATAGGCAAGCAATCTTTGCTGGTAATTCATGGCATTTCAAAATTCTCTTTCTTGCTTGAAAAAGAGAGCACACTATTGTTCAGGCCTTCAACTGACCTCACATAATTAATTCTGGAGTTTACCAGATATATCATTCCCTTGAGGGGCAGGGGCAAAATGCATGAAAAGGGAAGAAAACAGTTTAATTGCTCCACACTTCAATATTCTGCTCTCAATTTCTTCAAATATAGTTTGTCAGGGCACTAAAACCAAGCACAAGATTAAATTCTCATCAAAAGTTTAAAGATATGAACAAAACACAAAATCTATCAGTACTTTTCAGTGCAACAGTTCACCAGCCAAATCAGTTCATGAGAAAATTAAATCTTTAGGACAGGCAACAAGGGAGGATTTTTAATATATTAGAACAGAAGAATTTACTCTGCTTTGTAACAATTAAAGCATTATCTACTATCATAGCCTATTCACAAAGATGGGATAGGGTTGAAGTATAGACTCCGAGATTATGACTCCAGCCCTCTTCAAACCCAAATCCAAACCCAAATCCAAACCCATGAACCTTACTAACAGACTGGCTATTCTCCCAAATAATTGCTTCTGGACAAAACACAAGATGGGACACAACACGTTCAATGCTCCACTGTGGTGATGAATTTGTGGTTTCAAATGCCAGCTTGCTCTTTCCCACAGGTAAAATGAAATGAGAACCTAATGAGGTTCAACAAGGC
>NW_010110801.1:0-18068 GCF_000699245.1 Pterocles gutturalis
CCCGCCGCCCCCGACGCTGGTGCCTTGCGTTGAGGCGCTTGGACGGGCCGCTTTCCCTCGCTAGAGCTTCTGGTCCGTGTCCCTCGGCGGGCACGCGTGTCTGGGAACGCGGGTGATCGCCACCGTGGGTCAGGGAAGGTACCGCTCCCGCTGCTGTGAGGAGGGGGGCAGTGGGAAGACGCGTCGTGTCTCCCTGCCCTGTGCTGACGCCTTCGGTTCGGTGCCGCTTTGGTCACCTGCAGGTGGAAGGTGGGACGGAGGCAGTCCGGCAGCGTGAGCCCACCTGTGTGGGAAGGAGCGGCTCTTTGGGGGGGAATAAAAGTGTAGGTGCTTTCCTTCAGGAGGGAACAGGTGAAAGGGTCGTACTGCTTCCCCACTTCTGTCAAGCTGCGGCTTTGGTGTGAGCATCCACAGTAATGTCCCAGCGCATTTCCAGTGATAACAGAAATGTGTGTTAAAGGATGAGGCAGGAATTCTCAGAGGTACAATACAGAGCACAGTTGCATTTTCGACAGCGTTTTCTTTACTGTTGTCGTCTTCTTAAAGCCCCTCCAGTCTTGGAAACGTCCCCATCCATACTTGGGTCACACTGCCACCACTGTCTGGG
Organism: Pterocles gutturalis; assembly: GCF_000699245.1. Taxonomy (NCBI): domain Eukaryota; kingdom Metazoa; phylum Chordata; class Aves; order Pterocliformes; family Pteroclidae; genus Pterocles; species Pterocles gutturalis. The sequence goes on from NW_010110801.1 coordinate 608, forward strand.
TTTGAAGTTCCCATTCATCGACAGGTGTAGGCTCTGTGCACAGAAAGCATTGTACTTCTAGTATCAGTAAAGAGCAAGGACACCGGCATGTGCTTATTTAATTTGTCAGCTTTTATCCCACAAGTGCTCAGTGCAAATTTGTAGCAGCTTAAGGATACCGGTATCCAGAATGAATTGAGAAGATGGATGTTTCCCCTCCTATGATTCTGTCCGTTAAGACCTTGGTTCTGTGGTTTTTGATGATGCTACCAAAGAACAGGTCAGTAGTGGGACTGAACCGGCCTTGTACCTTATCTAATGTCATCGTTACCGATGAAGCAGTGTTACAGAGAGGATGATGTCAAAGAGCCTCTCCTGCCAGTGTACGCACACTGGCTGGCCTATGCCCAGGCAGGAGTTGAGTTTCCTGTGTGAAATTAGTTGCATTAAACTGATATGTTTCCTACTGTGGAAAGCAAATTTCCACTTTTACTCTGCTCTTAGTGTCTTGGGGGTTATGAAATAAATTCAGATCTCAATAATTATACACTCTTCTGTTTATTTGTAGTTGTATTTGTACAGGAAATATAGAGCTGGAGCCTCTGCAGTTCATTCATTCACTTACCTCTTCTTTGCTACAGACAAAAGTAGAATTAACTTGCTGTTTCTCTTATAGGCATGTTTCTTTCCTTTCCTGTTACTTGTGTTTTGGAGCCATCTTGCTGTTGCAAGAAAGCTGATTAATAGATACCCCTTGCCAATATTCCATTACTTAGGAGTCAGTACTCGGTCAGCTTAGTGGTGGGTTAAATGCTGTTTCCTGTTTGTAATTTTTTTGTTTTAAAATCTCCCAGCTCTCCATAAACTTCTCCACAAAGCATGATAAACTTCATGCTAAAATGTCCAGAAAATAAAGAGCTTTTTTTTTTTTTTTTTAAAGTAATAAAGGAGGCAGATACAGAGACGCCAGTTCTGGAAAAGGTTTAGAGTTTTCAAACCAGTGAGAATGAATATACCAAGATAAATTCCTACAGACACCTCAGGCAGGGCTCTCTGAGTGAGAATTCCTGTGTTTGAGGCCAGTCTGATTAGTTGACTGTGAATCTGTAAGCTCCCCCAGGCAGATGAACCCCCTGTACTTCTAAGCCCAGACTTTGAATCTAATTTTGTTGTTAGAAAACTTAGCCTACCAAAAAAACCAACAACAACAAAAACAAACAAACAAAAACAAACAGAAGACATGAAAAGTCTTCTCCTTCAATTTCTCATTTAAATGGACATGGAGTCCATTTGACATATCAAAGTCTCCTTTGATAAAAAAACAAACACGGCAGCTACTTTGGTAACAAATACTAGGTAGAAACTGAAATGCATTAAGAACTGTTAATTTACTCTTTACAACACAAAAACACAAACATGGATGACCAAAAGGCACATGTACATTTGCACGTTACCTGCTTTTGACACTCAAACTCTGGTGGTTACGTTGTTTGCTCTTCGCCCTGTAGCCATGAGATGGTTAGTATGTTTATTGCTATGCATTACAATAGGGTACAATCGCAGTAACAGAGAGGTATGTATTTTAACGCGACAACATTGACTTACTGTTGGTACGTCTTCTAGTCTGTTTGGCATGAGGTGTTAGCCAATGGGTAACCTATGCTTTTGTCAGATTATCCAGCAGTTTCATAAGTTGTTTGGAATGCGCAGCCCTGCAAGTATTGTGTCAATTAATTGTTCCTGGCTTAAGCCCTGATCTTAAAAGTACTTGCAGATGTAAGCAACCCCATTATTTGTAAAACTTAGTTTGTATTACTGTAGGATCAGGATCTTGGTTTATTACTTTTATCAGACCTTGCAGGAAAGTTCATAGAAGCTGAGACATAGCAGAATTGATGGATAGCTCTGTAAACAATGGTGAGGACTCATTACAATTACCAGGGGACTTCCAGAGTAAATTGGTTTTGTTTAGATTTGAAAGTATTGCTTCATACAATGGTTCTTCCACAATGGGTTTTGTCTTCTGATGGGAATTTCTGAGGGAGGAGAGAAAATAACCTCCTAGATGGCTATTTCTCTAGTGTGTAGTTAAGCATTCATCCATCTGGCCTTTTTTTAAGGTAAACTTCTTCTGTGAAGGCATTTCCTGATGACATTGCTTCACATTTGCTTTTGAACCTGTACTGTAGTGGAACAGTGTCTGGAAAGGAGCGGGGAGTATGGAAATCAGAGGGACCTAAGGCAGCCTCAAAGGTAATCTGAGAGAGACACATTTTTGTGAACACGATACTAAATGGAATGTGCACTTTTTTATACCGTTATCACACGGTGTATATATATATGTCACTGCCTATTGCTCTAATATTTATGGACTATCGCTAACTCTGTTGCTAATAAGCACCTCTTCTGCTCATCTTATGCCAGAATGTCTAGAGAAGTTATGCCTTTTGAGATGTGTTGAGGAAAGAAGTGAAGGCACTGAAGTTTTGATCAGTTGAACTACACTGGGTATTGTACACTGTAAGGAATTCTTTATCATGCTATATATTACAAGCACATGTATCATCAGGTTGCTCGATTTAGATGGATGACTAGGCTAGAGCATATAGCAGAATTCTCAGCACACCATATTTTTTAAGAGCAATGTGCTGTCTCCACAGTATTTAAGTATTTAAGGTTTTTTTCAATTTTTCCTCTTCTCCATCAACTCCTGTGTTGGACTTCTTATTGTTAAAAAGAAAGAGGGTTGAAGAGTCCACCTGTCATTTAACATGTGCAGGAATCTGAAAACGATTTTTCCCTGGGTAAAGGATGAATTTTAATCAGGGCAATAGTTAGGGGAGAGTGCAGAGCCATGACTTCCTTTGGAAACAAAACTAAATGTTGTTCTCCACCTATCCCAGCATACCAGCATAACTGAAATAATCTACTTATTGTACTTGCATGCCAGCTCATTTCCAGTAACCAAGTTCTTATCTCTTCCAAGGTGTTGTTATTGCAGTGGTTATGTGTATCTGCATATCTTTGGCAGAATGATATTTAAGGATCATGTATAGTGCAGTGAAGGAATTACAATAATTCAGAAGTCAGACCTTGGCAATGCTTAGGTTTTCAGCTCCTCCAAACTTTGTTTCTAGGAGCAGAGAAGAGAACAGTTTGCACGCCTGTTGTAAGGATTCCTGTTGTATCTTCCTGTCACAGTCACACGTTCGTTTAACCAGACTAATTCAGGGACATCTGATCTGTAGCTAGGGCTCTCTCTAAAGTAGTTCTGGCAAATCTTAGCTTCATGGAAAGTGGACATTCTGGATCTGCCTCTTAAAATGGTTGTAGTAAGCTGAGCTGGATAACTAGTGTGAAATAAGCAAATCTTTGTCTAAGTTTAGAAATAGCTGCTTGCTGAATTCTGTTGCTGGATTTAATCTTTGTATCTGTGGTTGCTCAGAGGTCAGGAAAGCAGACCTTTACTTCCTTAAGTCTTCTCTTTCTGGAAAGGCTACAGGTAAAACTCCAAGAAGGCTAGGGAACTCCTGTTTTCATCCTCTTTATGTTTGAAAATTCTTGCTGTTCAACTGGTTATGGTTAAAGCTTTCTGGATTTTTATTTTACTTACTAAGTTATAACATTCGTTGACAAACTCACTAATCATGTATGATCAGGATCACTTCCATCCTAGGGGAAGAGTAGGTACATTTGATTCATTAGGTCTGTTCTGTCTTCCAGGGAATGGATATGTCTTTAATTTCTACCCCTTCTTCCCCCCGCCATGCTCTTCTAGTGTTAATTTGTCAGAGAAGGAACTTCCCAATTCAAACAAGCCTTGAACACTTTTTTTCCATAATAAATGCAACGATTAGAGACTGTAACTTACATGAGATTTGTTTTTGTCACTGTAGACCTTTTCCTTGGATATGCTAGGGCAGGAAGGCAGGAGTTTTGCGTTCTGTGCTTTGTAGTATGACCGACTCTTATTTATGTAAGCCATGATAAATAACGATGACTGTTGTAATTCCTGATAATTCCAAATGGATTTAGGTGCCTAAGGAGATATTTACAGCATGAAAATGGCTTTGAGTCTCTCATAGAACATTTAGGGAACCTAATACCTGCACATAGATTTGAGATAATTTTACGAAAATTTTACAGTGGTCCATGGAAACAGATTATGATTATTGTTGGTTGATGTAGTAGACATTGCAGCTGAACTTTGTTTACGTGTACAACATCATTGCCTCTTGGGCATGCACAAAGGACTTGCATATATCACTGTAAAACACTTCACTGGTATTCTTGATTGTGCAGGGAATATACTACAAACCCCAGCAGGAAAGTTACCTATCATATTTAACCAAGGCTTTTATTTCTTTATCACTTCAGCTTTACCATAGAGTACTAGGAGACACTTGGATTTATGCCTTTAATAATGAACTCACTTGTAAGGGCTCTTCAAGCAGGAATTCTTTCATTCCAGATGGTTTCCTCAAAATATGAATGTTGAATTTCCATTGGAAGTCATATGGGAGCAACAACTAAGCAAAGTATCGGCCTTAATTTTTTTTTTTTTTTTCTAAATCTGGTGGCCATCATGTGGAAGAATTTTTTTTTTTTTTTTTTTTTTTGTGAGTACATAGCTCCTGACATTTTAGAATTCTATACTTCCTGGCAGGAACACTGCACAAATATGTGAAGGTCATGAATGAAGTCTCTAAGAAGGGGTTGTATATGTTTTAAGCAAGAATTTATTATTCACTTTCAGGGTGCGTGTACTGTATGTTTTCAGCCTTTCCTCTAATTGGAAGGGTAGCACAGTCTTTAAAAAACCCAGAAACTAAAATCCCTCAACATCGTAGTGGCAGCCTTAAAAGAAGCAAGACATGTATTTAGTAGTTGTCAACATTCAGTACTTCTTAAATACAAGAAGTAAGGATGCATTTCCAAGGCTCTGGGCGCTTTTGTAGAGCTGACAGTTCATCAGATTATTCTGATTCTCAGTTTGAATTCAGTTTTGAATTTCTGTGTAGATAGAGCATCATTTTTGCCTAGTAAAAGAGAACTGTTTCACAGACTAGAGGAGCTGCCTTTTGCCATGTGGATTGAGACGCACTATGTCATGGTGTAGTCATCCTTTCTTTAGTGTGATTTGTTTGTTCACTTTCTTTGCTCCCCTTCCCCCTGTCCAATAACTGTACTGTTCTCTCTTTACTGTTTTCGTCATACCTATGAGAATGGTAACAGTCAGTGGCCTGAGTCTTCAGGCAGAGGTGGAGTTTTTCGTTTGCTTTCTCCTTTCCTTGACAAAATTGATGGCATGACAGAAAGACTGGAGGTGGATCAACTATTTTTCTTACCCATTATTTTTGACTGTGCTGTGCAGCAATACCACCATATGCCATTTGCATGTATGGAGCAGTACTGCAATGATGCTAGAATTCAGGCACTGTGTCAGTTTCAGTATAGTTTCAGTGAGTTTAAAAAAAAAATCCCACACTGACCGACTAGCACTTCTAGACAGTAGCTGCTCACATCTAGAGCAGAGCAGCAGCAGCAATATGTAGACCAGAAATTTACTAAAGGACCCAGTTCCTGGCTGTTGGATAAGTAGTATTTGTGTTATAGTTAATCTCCTGTCTTACAGCTAACTTGTAAATTTCCAGCACCCTGTTAACACTGATTATGAAGCTCCAGTTAAGTGATTAGTCCCAACTTGCTGTAGAAAAACAACCTGCATTTTGGAGTTTGAATTATTTTCCTCATTCTTGCTTCTGGCAGTACTTGGAAAGAAAAGGCTGTGAGAGTCCGATGGCACCAGGGTGCATGTCTGGAACTGTTGCTACACTGGAGATCTTTGTTTGCCGAAGTGTTGACTAGAGGGAGAGATGATGGGAAGTGTGCTGCAAGACTCATCATGAAAGGTGATTTACGCATAATAGAGGCATGACTAAAAGCAAAAGACTTCTCAGGAGTTTGAAGCATATCCAAATAATCAAGAGGAGAGAGAATAGTAGAAGGAAGTAAGAAGATTTATGATTCCTAGGTTTAGTACTTGTATAGTCAAAAAATAAATAAAACACACTGGGTGATGGAAAGGTAGTCTGCATGTATGGGTTTTCTCTCTGTTAGGACAAGAATGTGAATTTAGATTGGGCTCCGTTGTTACTCTGAGTGTAAATGCACTTTTTCATTGTTCAGGTCAGCCAACCTGGAACTGCCAGCTGAACTGCATCTTTTGGTGTTATTCTGCTTTAACAGATAGAAATAAGGTCAGGTCTAGTTTAGCTGGAAGTCTTCCTATTTAGATGAACCATGAACCTGTGCAGTGCAATTTAATAATTAATCCTTAAATAAAAGCAAGATTTAATTCTAAATGTTCCTAAATTAAGGCGACTTTAACTAATGCCAGCTTCATGCAGAGTTAGTATAGTTTTTCATTTAAAGATATACAAAATAAAAACCAAGAACCCTTGGAGGAGGAAAATCTTAACACATCAGTTTCCATTTTCATGTTTGGTTCTTCTCTGAACAAATAAGCTTCCTTCTGGAGCTCCAGGAGAGCTTTACTCTGCTGAAATCAGTCACAGAGATGTCTTTATGTATGCAGCACTTCAGGGCAGCATCTCAGATCCTAAAACAGACCTTAGTAAGTATAAAAGCATGTGTTACTCATTTTTATTTTTCATGTAATAATCGCTTAGTAACAAAAAAGGAAGAAGAGAGGCGGAAGTAGATAATGTTGTGAATACCTCAGTCTTGTCTGGCGAAATATGGTTTGTAAGACCAAAAAAAAAAAAAAAAAAAAGCAGTGGTTTGGTAGGAAGCTTTGTTTCCCCCTTCTATTTTTAGCTTCAGCTACTGTAGTGACATTAATCATCATGCTGGAAACAGTCATTTTTATAAGTATTTGCATATTTTCCTATTAAATAAATGGTAATCTATTGAAATGGAGAAAAAAGTCATTTTGAGTTTAAAAGTCTCATGAACTATGATTATTGGGGTTATACCCTGTTGAACCTATAGAAGTAGAAACTAGATTTGATCTGTGTTTTCTTTTCAATGTCTGCACATAAATCTCATTCCAAGTTAAAACCTCTTTGACATGGTCCTTTATCTCATGTTTTGTTAGCCCTCTTAAATTATTTTACAAGACTGACCTTACTTCTTACTTCTTAACATTCTGACATGAGTGAGGTACAATTTCTCTGCTGGTGTATTTGCAAAACTTGTTAAAACTCTTCTATAAAGTAAGAAGTTTTAAGTGCCACACCCTTACAGATTTCACTTCAAAGTCTACCTAGTTCCCCCTAATTTCAGCAGAAGTGGCTTGCATGCATTTAAGCGTGGAGGTTGGCATCCAAACCAGAATGTAGTTAACCTTGAGAGCTGCAATGGAGCAGCGGAGGCTTACATTAGTCTCTAATCTTGTGACAACCCTATTAGAAAGAGTAAATAACTACCTTGATGTTGCTTAACAGTAATTCTATTACAACATGTCACATAATTGTTTCTCTTAGACCAAGCTGGAACTTGTTATACACTCTGAAGAGAGTAAGTTCAATGTGTTACAGCTGTAAGACAGTTATTTCCTCAAGTGAGAACATCTCTTGTCTCAGAGCACTGTGGTAGGATCTTACTGCAGAGATGGTGTAGGCTGTTGCTGAACATGATTCTTTCATTACATGTGCTCCTAAACCTTCTACCCAAATCCAGCAATCACACTGTTCTGACCAAGGCTATGTAAAGGCAAGTCAGCTTCAGAAAGAGAAAAATTTAGCACAAAGAAACTTAGACAATGAGCCTGTAGGTCCTATTGACAGATGAAAGGCTTATGATTACCTTAGACTGATCTGTAAACTTGACTAATCAAATTGAGGCACTTCAAGCTGTGTTCGGGCAAGAGAGTGACCTGACTTGCATGGCTGCTGAGCATCTGTAGATGTTAATTGCCTTTAATCAGCCAAGCTTAAATGCTGAAGCTCTCCACTGTAATTTTTCAGTCAGTTAATCAGACTCCACTATTGTGCCAGGTACATGTTGTGGGTACTTTCTGCTGTCAAAAGTGGACGTACCACCTGTAGGACCACGGGACAATCAATCCTGTGCAGTCTGCGTTGTTTGGTGTCTAGGAAAGAGTATTTACCTTTGATTTCTAACTGGAGACTTACATTCGGACTGTAAATAGGTGAATATACTCAACAGAACCTAACCAGAAAGGTTCTTCTGAGAAGAGAAAATACCCATTGCAGCAGGGGCAAACGAGTCTTGCTGTAAGATTAGTAGTTCTTTTCCCCCTAAAGAGCTGGAGGTAGAAAAACTACCTTGTAGAATACTAATAGAATTATATCCAACAGAATTGTGATCCTGAGTTAGGAAAACCCAAACAAATAGTAAGATGATGCATAGTCTGGCCCAAATTTATCCCAGTCCCACCATAAATAAGTTTGTGTGGGTACTCTTACTCAGAAGTAAATTAAGCATGGCAGACTGCTGTGATTATGCTAGATAAATGCTTGATGTGTGACTGTGTGATGGGGGAGGGAGGGAAATCTGGAAGGGAAAAAGGAATATTTAAAATGTACTTTTCATATTTAAACTAGGAGAACAGAGTTAGCCTAACTCTCTAGCCACTTAGTGGAAATTACTGTATTTGTGGGAAGCTCTTATGGGAAGAACTCACAGTGAAATTCTTTTTTCCCTCTGAACTCAAAGCTTTAGTGAGTCATTCCTCCTGCCCCCCATGCCCTCCCACCCCAAGGCCCTTATTCCTGTCCCTGAGCAAATATCACAACTGTTGTGTAGGTGGCTGTAGTTCAGACAGCCACTGATCTGAGTGTCTGAACAGGCAAACTGAAGCATTATCAGAGGAATGAGTGCATTTGCTGAATCTCTGATCTGTTGCTTTCGGATGTAGATAACCTTTCTAATAATGAGGGAAACAATACTGATGAGATGGAATACTGTATTTCCAAATGTACACAGTACCAAATGATACCAAAGTGATTAAATCCAGAAACTATCTGTCATATTGGCACTATGCCTGCTGTGCCTCTGCTGCCAGACTGTTTCTCCATGGCTGCATGGCATCCCTACTCCCACAGTGCAGAGTGGTTGTGTTTCTTCTCCTCCCCCCTGGCTGGCAGCTCTTCTGCTTGGCAGAGCTGGCTGATGTGGTGGCTCATGGGTCCCAGAGGAGTGAGAGGACTGCCGGGGTAGGCTATCTTAGTGGAAGAGAAGGGTGTCACAGTGCTGCTGATGCCACCTGTGTGCTTGCACTGTGGGGTCTGGCTCCCCAGCAAAATTGGGTTGGCAGGTGGCAAGGGATTAATGATTAATCTGTTAATTACTAAAGATGTAGTAACCCCTGATCTAGCGGGCTGCAACAATATCATGCTACTTAATAATTACTTGGTAGTAGGAAGCTAACTGCTGGGTCGTTGAACTGGGAGCTAGGTCTCTTCTTCCAGAGTTGGAGATATTACTCCAAGGAGTACGGCACTTGGTTGACAGGCTTTGTTTATTGAGAGAGACCCAAACAGAAGGGATTTGCAGCAGTGTCTTTGCTATGAAATGTGGCAAATGGAAGTCTTTTTGCTTGAAACTCTTCATTTGGCAACTTTATACAATTCCTTTCCATCCTGGAGTGTTCTTTTCCATTTCAGATAGCAAGTAACCATAGCAATGACAGCAATGTAATTTCTACCATTCTGGTCAACATGCTAAGCCATTTGACTGCCACATGTTACTCATTCCCTGTTATTTTTGTAGCCCTAAGGAAATGATGAAAAGTGCATGGTCCAGTGGTCTGATAGGATTTTGCTCTAAATGCCCTTGCTGGTCTGTTAATTGGGCAGGTATGGGGAAGAAACGCACTTCACACATGAACCAGCTGTGAAATGTCATTCTTACCTTCTTATGGAAACAAAAGTTGTGAGAAGGCTTTGTCTCCCACACAGTCTTTACCAGTTGCAGAGGTGGTGTTGGGCAGTCTTCCTTTCCTTTTTTTAGTTTCTTATTGTTGGGTTTTCAAGTTTTTGAGCAGCTCCCAGGTAAAGAGCAAATGTTAACTTGGCCTGATACTCGGGCATGAGTCCCTGTAAAAAGCAAATGCAAGCCTGATGTGTTCCTAATAATCCTGTGCTATGAAGAAGATAGACTATATCACTATTCCCTATTTAACCCTCGTGTCCTAAGGTCTGATGGCTTTGTGTTGTATATTTCAGCAACATCCCCTAGAAAAAGAACAGGGAGAGTGTGGCAGAATAAAAGGGACTGAGGTTGGTGTTCTATAGAACAGCCAACATATCAAAAGGGATGGTGAGTCTTGTAGAATAGATCCCGTGTAATTTCTAACTGAACAGTTGCATCTCCAACAAAGTGGAATGAAAAATGATAAAGAAAAGCTATATAGCATTCCAAACCAGCAAAAAATTTTAGGTTTAATATTTCAGGGTGTGCAGTACATAGCAAGAACTCTTTCAAGATCAGTTGTGTATACTTTAGTCTTAATAGTCTCTAGTATTCTCTCTATCCATTCTGACTTAAGGCTTATGTTTTCCACGTTCTGTTGAACTATAACTATTGCAGTCCTTCCACTTGTTATTTTTGATTGTGCCATGCCAGCTGCTGGTTTTCTCTGGTAGACTGCAGAGGAGAGGAAGTGGCACTGGAGCAATGGAAGTGAAGCACAATAATGTTGTTACTTTCCTGTTGCTTATTAAAAGAAAAATTTTTTATTATTAACTGTTATTACGATTGTAAATGTCTTGTCTGGACTTAAAAATGTAGATGAGACTTATTATGTCTTGTGAACAATTTGGTTTATTCTTTTATAAAATAGGTCAACTGAAGATTATTGGATCTGTAAATTAATGCTTTTGCTACCTTTTTGTTTTCTTGTGGAGAGAATCCACGCGAGATCTTTGGAAGAGGAGCAACTACTTCGCTGGTATCTTAATACTTGTTCTTGCTTAGGTGCAAATAAAAATGGATGTACTTGTTTGTACAGTTAGAAAAAATTGGCACCATGTTATAGCTGGGGTAAGTAATGTAACCACCATCTGTTATGGTTGTTCCAAGAAAAACCAAATAGACATAAATGAAAGACTAGCATTGTTAATCAAAACTCTAGTCTTATGCTACTTTGTTAAAGGTGGTTCTTTCCAAATAATAGATTTTATTCATACATACCTACGTTATGCTATGTATATAATGTGTATATGTATATAAATATGCACAGATACAGATGGAATATAACCTGAATAGAAGAAGGCGGAAAGAGTCAGCAGTTTTAACTAAACCAAGCTATTTTCCAGGATGTGCCTTTGATAACCATAATGATACTTTTGTTTATCTGGTATGAGAACACCTTTGCTGAATAATCAAACCGCTTCTTGTAATTTTCCTTTTTTTTGGAGTGATTCTTTGGAGCAAAAATCCTGCTTATCAGTGGTGTACCTCCATTAGTTTATCGTATAAACTGTATGTGCTTTTGTGGTTATATCAGCCTTTGCTAACACATAATGATGAGAAATTTAGAAGTATTTTATAAAATTCTGTAGTTTTTTTTTTTCAAGTATGTAATGAGATAATTTTAGTTTGAAGCATTGGAATAGTTAGATTTTGATCTGCTGGAGATGTACATGGCAGAAATTGAAAATTAACTCCATTTTAACCCATTAAAATAGTGGCATACTAGTTAACATTAAATGACTAGAATGCATGAAAGATTTATATTTTCTGGAGGAGAGAGAGGCTTTTTGGACAGAGTCTAATGTACTTCAAACACTTTCTAACACTCTTCAAAAGCTGAGTGTTCTTTTATGGCTGTAGGTATAAATGTGTCTGTAATGCATGTCTACGCTTTGAGATAGTTAATGAGTGCCATTTTTTAGAGGTTGCTAAGTGTATCAGTCTGTATGGTTTCAAATGCTATATAGAATGTCACAAATACCATTAAATATTTAAAAGTATGCAGAAATGCCACTTTCTTCCTTAAAGTTCAGCTTCTGTAGACCTTTTATTTTTGGGGTGCCAGTAACACACAGAGCTGAATCAATGCATCTGTGGTACATATGATCTGTCATTTGGCTTGGGGCTAGGTGAACTGATGTTCCACTTACTATACGAAGATGTCAGTTTTGATTACTTAGGTTGAAATAGAACTAATCCCATTGACCCAAATTCCTTAATTTCCTTTATGCAAGTGAAATCCAGCTTCAGCTCCTCATTGTGTACAAGTGACTAGTATTCAGAGTGCCTTAAGAATATCTAGGATGTGTGTAGCAGGAAGATAATCTGTAAATACTGTAAAAGCTTCTGCTGGAAATATTATATGCTCCATATGTAAGAGTAAGCTTGAATTTTATGGAGTATCAAAGCTTGGAAATGAAAGAATGCTGTATGGACTTCTTGGAGACAATGACTGTTATTTCTAGGCAGTGCACAAAACATAAGCTTTTGAAGGTCATAGCGAAAAGTGCCCTTATATCATAACCAGTTAATGGCTGTAAGGAGTCTGGCTGCACTGTTTTTGAAAGAGCTTTTTTTGAAAAAAAACCTTTTAAGAAGAATGGTGAACAAAGGCAATGTATTCCTTGTAGTTTATCTTGCTAAGAAGATTAGTAGGGTTGCTGGAGTCTATAACATATACCATTTCTTTAAGAACTGTGTAGATACAACTTTTATATATATTTCTTTATGGTGTGTGTAATAAATAAAAGTAAATTTTGGAGGTGCAAAGTCAATGAGGCCAAGAGTCAACCAAGTGTTCTTCGGACCAGCTTTGATGTGACCATAAGAATTCAAAGAATAGACGGTGGCATTAGATGTTTAAGAAAAGATTTGGAAAGAGGCAAGTTGTCTAAGATAGGATAGGTTAATATGATGCCAAGAAGCATCTTCAGATTGCAATGGGAGGGAGCGAAATAATCTAACTGGACTGTAGAGTGTAAGTATAAAACTTCCAGGCTTCTGATAGATTCAAACTTTGTCTGGAGTAAGTTCTTACATCTTAATTTAAAAAAGAAGAGTATGTTATGGGGTTTTTTGTACCTCTTGTGAAATCTTTCTGCAAACTTTGCTGGCACTATGACAGTAATATATTTGGTTAAGCAAATTGATCTGTTTTGTAAAATAAGAATTTTGTTGTTCATGTCTTATGAAGTATTGCATGTGAATGTCTTCTGTACTTGAAAATAGACCTGTGTGAACTCACTTTTGGATGCAGCTCTATAGCTTTGGAGATGTAGGTCAATGTTGGGCTAATCCCTACTGTTGGAGTTCATTTAAACAAGGTTTAAGGGGGAATAATTTTCCTTCCTTTTGGTCATACTTCTGAAGCAAGTAGTGGCTTCCATAAAAGAAGTGATAATATAAAATGGCATTGTCCAAATTGTCTTGTAGAAGAAGCCCATTGCATGTGATGATACTTTTTTTTTTTTTATGTGAGATGAAATTACTGTTCCCTCTTATGTCCTCTAAACTAAAATTGTTTGTTTACTGCGGTCTTTCTGGTGCAGCCGTGCAGTGTACATTTGTTTTAATTTTAAAATCTTGACCTAAAATCCCAACTACATGGGAGCTGGTGGTTATAATTAAATTCAGCTTTTGTAGAAAGTAAGCATGAACTTGCAGAGATTCTTCTTTCCATTGCATTAGAAAAATACTACTTTTTTTTTTTTTTTTTAAGTGATGAAATGTATGGTAGCCTTAAATGCTGGTTATTGTAATCCGTGCTCTTATCTGTTTCAGTCCTTTGATTTTGTGTTTTGGCTGGCTGCAGGTGGGAGTGGCAAAATACTTATGCCTTACAACATCCTTTAGAGAAATTCATATGGCAATTTAAAAGGGAACAGTCACTGGAATCAGAATAAAGAAACCTTGTTTCTGCTACACCTACTTGCTTACATGAGGTTTTGAGCACAAGGAGCTTCAAAGCTGTTGGAGGTGGGGACTGCCTGCCCATTAGCAACAGAGCCCAGTTGGGCCTTCTGATTCTATAAAATTCACTTGTGTGGTTATTAGCTTATTTTGAGATTCTGGTTCCTAGTCAGAGTTTCCAAGTTTGAGAAGAGCAAACTTTGAGATGCTTCACTGCATCACTGCTTAAAAGCCAGCACCATCTACTGTGTTGTACAGCTGTGAAGTGTAGAGCAAGTCTTTGCAGTTACACTTTGTCTTTAAATTGTATCGCATACTCTCTTTACAAGCAAAATAAAAGTAGGAAATGTTTGTCTTGTTTTGTTTTCCCAGGGTCTGACAGAATTTCAGCTTCCTCTTTGGTGCTGGCCTGCAGAGGTATATTTCCTTAAATAGAAGGTTACTGCAGTCCACTAGAAGAGGGACACGCAAGATTGAGGGGCTCACAGATGACATGACCAAATGTTTCCTCTAAACCAAGACTTGCTGAATTGCTTTAGTATTCAATTAGTAGCTTGGTATTGGGGTCAGCAGTAGAGTTTATAAATTTAGTCATTGCAGTTTTTTGCTGATAGACATTCAAAAGGATGTTCTCCATAAGCTTTATGGTTTTGTTGTTTTTAATATCCTGCTCCAGGAATGTTTTAAAATTGCATATATTCGGTAATTTTTCTGTTGACTTGCATATACACTCTCATGAAATATTCTTTTTAACTGGCAGTGGTAGTCTTGGACCTAAGTTTTGTTAGTCTCATACAAGCGCAAGTATACAATGAACTGCTGGATGTTGTATGTCTTGCCTAAATGCATTAGTATCTGAAATGGTAGAAAATGCTGAATGTAAGTGTAGGCCTCTAAGGTGGGTTTTTTAATCTTTTTTTCTCTTTTCCTGTTGGATGCTTGATGTTCTTTAAATAGATTTAATTAAAATTCTAAGAAAATAGAAAAAAAATCCTAACAGGCTTAACGTTATATGGCAAGACGTCTGCCGGTTAAATGTACCTATCGGATATGCTTCATAATCAGTAACAGATGTTTGAATCCCTCTTGTAAGTTTCTAAAAGCTTTTATTCAGGCATTGCTTTTACTAAAGTTCAGTGGTCTGCCAGCTTAAATGCTTTAAGGTGTTTTGACATGTAAGCAGAAATTATTTTGTAGTCCAACAGTACTTCCTAAATTATCAATTATGAGTACGTTAGTGACAGAATTGTGTGAAGTTCATCACAAACCAGCCTAGGACTAAAATTGTTTCAACTGTAATATCTTAGAATCAAAAACTTCTGCCAAGGAAATACATAATTTGCGGAAACTCCCTCTTTCAATGTCTACATGTATTTGGGGAAACTCCCTTTGCAGCTGTCTGCAGGAATAGGACTTTGGCAATCATGTTTGTACTTCTGCTCAGTTACGTGATTTTTATTTTTTTTTAAACTATGGTCTAGTTTAAAATGTTCTGCAAGCACTGATGAAAGATATCAGTTAATCATAACCATAGCTGCATTTCAAGTCTTTTTTACAAGGACCTTGCATATAGGTAACAGTTAAAAGGAACAAAGAACTTGTTCATCTGGCTTGAATAGTAAAGAAGAATGGAAGTCTTGCCTTGGTAATGTGTCTTTGAATTTATTTTAAAGAAACGTGATAAGCAGCAAAAATGTTTAAGAACTTGCCTTCCATTTTAAGTATTACTTACACCGAGTGTTACTGGTATGGTCTGACTGGCCTAGACTTGACACCCAGTTAACTTGCTGGGTGAATGCTCCTATACAGTTTTGAGGGGCCTTTTGATTCAGTAGAAATCCCTTAAACTTCCCTTGAAAACCTACTTATAATAAAATTGCAACCATAGAAAATTGTGCTAGGATAGCTGTACTGATTTAATTCAGTCTTTATTTACATCAGTATGAAGTCTAGGTTCTTTTTCAAGGCTAGCTGATATAAGAGAATATGTTAAATGTTCTTATATTGAGAGTTTGCAGAAGGTTCTTCTTTTCCAGCTGCACAGCATAATTTATTTTTTACAAGCTATGCATATACTGCAAATACTTTGTGGCTGTACTTTGGTCTGGAGATCTTTGAGCAATATATGACATTAACCATATCCCAAAATCAAAGTCAGTATTATCATCTTCTAGGACTTGTGCCAAGCTGTTTGGTAAAAAAAAAAACAATAAAAGTTATGACTTTGTTCTAAAATTGATATGTTCTTTCTCTGAAGTATGGCTTATTTATTGCAGACCAGTGCTGGCTGGCTTTTTCAAAGTTGCAAGCCAACAATATGTCCATAGATGTCTGGAGCTCAAGAGCACTGGGGTCTAAATAGAAACTCTGAAGCTTTTTGACCTGAAGTGTTTCTCAGGTTTAGATTGAATATCAAGGCTTCAGCTACTTTCAAAAATATATGTAAGTAAATAAGTAAAAATATTATTAAGGCTTCTTCAGCTCTTCCTAAGCAAGATGAATGAGGGAATGATAGTTGAAATTCAAAGAACAGGAATTCTTTTGGCATTAAAAGAGGATTTTTGGAAGTTCTGGCTTAATTTCTCCCCTTTGTTGCTGATTTTTTTAATTAGTATATTAGCAGAAGTACTTCTGATGCATAGTTAATAATTTTTTCACAGGGCTGCCTTACCTAGCAGATGAAGGACTCAGGCGAGTAATTTACACTTTGTCTTTAACAGTCTGGAGTTTTGGAGTACACAGTTGACAGATATATCATCTCTCAATATAGTGGATGTCTTTCCACTGTGATTTAGAAAACTGGGACTAAACTAGTTTAGTAGAATTAATAAAATAATAAAACTCAAAATAATCTACTCCTGATTCAAGCTCATTAAAGTCAGTAAAACTTTAACACAACATGGCCTTCTTTAATGCCTTACTCTACTGTAGGCTTTTATGGAAATATATAATGTATGAAGTCTTATGTTACTCTGAGTAGAACTTGACTACTGAGCTGACCAGTTGCTGCAGCTGAAGGAAAATGGGTTTTGCGCTATTCTAATTTTTTTGTTGTTTTGTTAATTTTTCTACCTTGCCTATTGCTGTGCTCTTCTCATGCTGGTTTTATTTACAGTCCATTCTTGCAGTTTCCTGTAAATTGGTCAGCAAGAGGAACTTCCTCTGCTGCAGAGACAACTCAACCCATCAGCTAGACTAGTGATTTCATACTGGCAAGGACAGCACAGTGATAGATGTATATTTTATTGCTCTTGCTTTCCATTAACTAAAGATAAGTAGGATTGGTTTTGACTGGGAGAAGAAGCTGTTCCTAACAATGGCAAAGATGATTAGCTGACCTCCTCTTGAGAGTGTTGGAAATCACCAGAAAAATCAAAAAGGGATCTTGGAACTTGAAATTAAAAATTCTCTATTTTTGAGTGCTAAATGAAGAATGGGAGAGGACAGCATCAGAAAGGTTAGAGTGGAAAAGCAGTACTTCAGGAACATGTGTTGGATAAATGAGACATAATTAAAATGAGACTACTGAAGCCAAAGGGCATGGTAATAAAGTTGTGGAGTTGGGAGGGGAAAACCAAGATTTAGGTGTGTCAGACCAGAAAAGGGAAAG
>NW_010110801.1:18099-23318 GCF_000699245.1 Pterocles gutturalis
TTTTTTCCAGTGTTACGTACACTCAAATGCTGTCATTTTGATCACAGCCTTTTTACTGAAGTAGAGGTGAAGGTTGCAAAGATGGTAATGCTAACTTAGAAGAGTATGCTTAGATAGCCGGGAACTGGAGGGAAGAAAGATTGCTTTTAAAGCACTGTGTGTTAATGAGTAAAGTCTAAATTGGTAACTGATATTGTAGCAGGTAAAGCAAGTGAATTTAATTTGCAAACTGATGAGATGTAGTCCTCTTTACATCTTCTCTGTGTGAAAAATCTGAAGTATTTGGCCAGTATCTGAAATATTATTTTCTCCTGTGCTTTGACTGTTGGATAGCTTACAAAAAGAAAAGTCATTGTATAGAAACTTTTTCCTTCTCTTTTGGAGTACAGATTCACGTCCATTTCCCCAAAGATAGGTGAAGTAAGCTTTACTTGGCATATTCGTGTATGTAGGTTTTGTCCATCATTCTGAAACTTGCTAGTTGTTTTTGTCTTATTTGAACTTTCTAGCCCAGAGTGTTGATTAATTCCAGACAAAGTCAGGGAAACATGTGAATTCTTTTAAGAGCTCCAGATGAAAATGTGTGTAAAACAATGGTGTTTATTTATCATCAGTTGGTGATACTTGTCCTGTAGAATTGTTGCCCTTGTGACTCTCTTGGAGTCACATGTTACTGTCTTTTGTGGTTTGTGTAGCATCAAATGTACAGGCAAGACTTGCTTTAAAGCATGTATATGCTGCATAATCTTTCAAAATGGCTATTTTTAATTTCTTGGATTGAAGAGGGAAGGACAAGCTCCAGCTATAGGAGAGAAAAGAGAGATTAAACACTTACTGTAGTTCCGTGGTGCAGTGCTAGTACCTGAACCACAGGCTCTTCAGAAGCACAGGCAGCATTTCTGAGCTGTGCCTCTGGTGGTGTGAGAACCTGAGTACGCTGTAAGAAAAAAGGATTACTTTCTTTTTCTCCCAAGGGAAAGTAGTTGATTGAAAGTTGACTAGGAAGTAAGTGAGCACTGGAAAATCCCCTCTGCTTTCTGGCTCGCCGTCTGACAGAGGTTTGAGGTATGCAGGGTTTGATTTATAACCTCTCCGGGAAGTTGGGAAATCTGACAAAGATAGTGCTGCCCACTAACACTGGGAGAAACAGGAAGTAACAAAGGAAACAAGTCATTGCCTAGGCGTCCCTTTTGGCCACAGCACGGTGCAGATGCACAAGCAGTTGGGGCAGGGTTTCTGTTTCTTTTGTGTGTTGAGCGTAACAGCAGCTATCGCAGTCACTCCCAACCTTATACACGAAATGGGAGAAGTGCAGAGATGTTCCTGTCATGCCTGAGAGGGGTCATAAGTTATTAATGGCTTTGGCATCACAAAGAAAACAATCATTCGGTGAAACTGTCAGGAGAAAAACTATGTGTCGGTCAGGCACAATCACCAGGTTAGTGCATATTTGTGGCTTGTATTTCTGTCATCTCTTCTCTTTTGGTTAGAGAGCAGACTAAAACTAAGAGTAGAATATTGTATCTGGGGTAAAATACTTCTAGCTCATGCAGAAAATTCAAGGGTAAACATTTGCCAGAAAAGAAAAGCAAGTTGAAGCAAGTTAAACTGAGTAAGCCTACAACAGTGTATCTCCGTCGGGCTTGCTTCTCTGTTCCCTTTGTCCTGCAAGATTTATTTGACTTCCTGGTGTTTGTACTGTGCTATTATGAGACACTATTGTGAAAGGGGCTGTTAGAAGTATTAAGAAATGGAATGTGTAAGCAGAAAAGTAGGAGAGATATGGAAGCATATTTCAGAAATACTGGAGAATGGTTAATAAAGGGAAAAGAGACCCAAATATTTTGCATAAAGCAGTTTTAAGAACAGGTGTTAAATGTTTAGATGTTTGAATCAGAAAACTAGTTTTTGTTCAGAATTGCTAAGAGCACATTGGGGAAGTTTTCGTTTTACAGTTTTGCTATTTGTAATGCTGCCTCATTTTTGGTTAAGCCCTTTGTAGAGACTGAAACTTCAGTGTCCTTCTGCATTACATGAGGAATGCATTAGTTTCTGTAAGTTATATATTTTATATGTAATGTTATATGTAAGTTATATACTCAGAAGGAAGGTAGCATCTTGTTTTGCTAGGTTTTACTTTCAAAATACAATTTGAAGACTAGAAGTTATGAGATATTATGGAGTTTAAGAAGTTCTCAGACATAATTGGCATAGAGATTCTTGTTACAAATTCAGATCAGGTTTAATTTTTGTACTGCAGCTTTGGAGGCTGATTTTTTTTGTTTTCAGCATGACCAAACTGGGCTCCAGGACAGATCATAAATATTATTATAACAAGTGAGAACTTTTAATGCTACTTTTGGCAGCTGTAGTTTCAGAGATGAGGGTAATGTGTTTTTATGGTATATGCTGCAAGATGTGGAGGTGATCACATCTGCCATATGTTCTGCTGAAGTTGAGCAAGAAGTGAGGACTCATGGCTCTTCCAGGATGCAATCTTTAGTTGAGTCAGCTTGCATTTGCTTTATTGGGGCTGAACGCCAATAGCTCTTAAGGCCAAAAGCAGTGTTTTTCTATAATGTAATCCAGATTTTTAATGTGGCAGAATTTTATTTTTACTCATGGAGAGACTTTTAGCCTATGAAGTTGTGCCCTAGCCTCCAATCTAGCTATTCTATATATGCTGACTGAGTATAGGTTAAAATGACTTCACAGATATATACATTTGCATACTACACAATAACAGAGGTCTACTCTCCATTTGGAGTTTGAGCTTGGTAACAGTATTATTGTGATTTAGAAGAAACTTCTGAGTTGGACTGGTATTATTTGGTTACACGATGGAGTGTGTAATTTCACATTTTTTGGTGCTGTTTTGACTTTCATGGTACTTTATCACAATGGGCTGGTTTTTTAGTGTTTGAGAAAAGAATACTCATGATAGATCTGGACTGACTTGATTGGTATGTTAACAATACACTGCAAATTGGTTTGGTTTTCAGTCTGGCAGACCAGTTTGTATATATTAAACAATTAGAACAGTAGTTTTATAAGCTCAGTATCACGCTGGAGAGTGCTAACTGCTCTGTTCTGTCTTTCCAAAAGCATTGTTGAATGACAAAGTGAATCCTATAAACTGCTGTTCCACCATTTCTCCTCCTACACTCTAAGGCCTGTCATCTCCCTCACAGGCATAGAATTATCATGGGGATCATCTGAGAAACAAAGTGATGCAAGGCCTTTCACCGTCTGCTGCCATCCTCTTCTGGTTCAGAGGGTTCCATTCAGTGCTGTTTCAATGGGGGAGAAAGATGATTTGATAGCCACTTATAATGGGTTTTGGGGCTTGATGGAAGACTTAATTTAAAAATATACATCTAGTCCCTTGGTAAGTGGGAAGAAGAATAAAATGCGTAGCTATTACTAAGAGATTGAACAAAATAATGCATGAATAATGTCACCTTCTGTTTGTACCACAGGACTGGTGTCAGAAAGCAAACAGGGCTTGGCTCTGATTGCACTAAGCGGGCCCTTTCTGTTAACTTAATTGTCAGTGCTGTGGAAGAGACTTATGTACCTGGGGTGACAATGTGTAGTGGGGTCTTTGGCGTGTAGTGCAAGAATATGACTGCATAAGAAACAACTTGGAAATATCTTTCTGTTCTTCATGATCATGGAGCTAATAGGTTCTAAAGTGACTTCAGTGCTTGCTGTCGATCTGTTCTTCATGTAATGGATCAAAAGAATTATATGAGGATTATCAAGACTGGAAGGAACAATTTCAGTGAGCTAAAGGCAACCATGTTGTAGATGCTGAGATCTGAAAAATCTTCAAGAGCATCTATTTTTCCTTCTTCCCACCCCTACAATAAAGATCATGCAGTCACATTGTTTTGACAGCTTTCTCCCAGCAGCTTGATGCAAAATAGCATCTAGTGTTATATCAGGTTTGTTCTGTACTTTCAAGAAAAGAAGAAAATCTGCTTGGGACTAATTCAACGTACTTAAATGGGTTTGAGAAGCCTAACTCAAACATTTCAGTTTGGAATACCAAAATCTTCCCTACATGTCTGCAATGTGTCTGCAAATGAAAGTGCTTGAGGAATCTGCGGAGGTGATAAGGAGTGCTATAAGCCACAGGGAGATCCAGAAAATAGGTGTAGCAGCCTCTAAATCTATTGAAAAGACCGGTATATTAGGTGGGCTCTGCGTGCTTGGTTCTGTGGAGTTCAGCCACATCTCCTTTTATTCACTTAGCTGGGATGGGGAAGTTCTGGGGTTTGGTCTCTATTCTCAGTATTGTTTTATAGTGAGTAATCAAAAGTAAGAAGTGTTCATGAATAGAGGAAGCAAAACCTGACATTCTGCTGTCCTTCCCCCTCAGTTAAATCCTGTAGTCATCACCTTGTAGAACTGATTTTTTTTGTGTGTGTGTTTTTTACCACCCCCCTGGCTTGCTCCTCTGCTTCCATGATTTATTGATTTTTTTTTTTTTTTTCTGTCTGCCTGATATTCAGGCTTTTCAGGTGGAGGAGAAACTGCCCCATCAAGGCACACTTTAATGATTAGTCCAGCTAGTCTATTCCCACACAGAAGGCCAACATGACCTAGTCAAATATTTGTTTTCTGTATTGACCTAGGGTGGGATACCCTTGTCCCTGGTATTTGTCATTGGCTTCCTAGAAATCTGAGCTTACTGGTTGTTTTGGATAACCTCTCTGAGACATTTAACTCTGCCTCTTCTGATATATTTTCAACCTAAGTACATAACACTGAAACAGTTTCATACCAAAGGCTAGGCCCTGAAGTCCTTTCTTGTTCTGTTCTTTGTAGTAAAAGCACACAGGATTTGAAGACCCATGATGAACTTGAACCTGTTGGATGGCATTGAGACTAATGTTAAAGTTAGATCAAAAAAACAGAATCAAAGTATATTTGTCTGAATAAAGAGGTTCCATTTTTACTTGATCTTTTTTTCAGAATATAACTAGAAACAGACTGAAATAACTTAATAATAAATTAATTTCTAATGTTTGAATGTTGATATGCCTGTTCTTAAAAGAAAAATTTAGCCCAGAACTTGCCTTTGCATTCCTCATTTCAAGGAAATGACTCTTAGCAATACTGCAGTGTGGTTTGGTGTCAGCAGCCAGCTGGTTAGCACTCTTCATTTCCTCGCTTTGACTATTCTGCAAGATGTGGAGAAATAATTTGGAGGA
>NW_010110801.1:23340-24975 GCF_000699245.1 Pterocles gutturalis
GGGGGGGGTGGTGGGGGGGGCAGCATATGTAATGTTTGTTACTCTTTTTTTAATTCTTAAAAAGCTTTAAATGTCTGTGTTGTAGCCCCTTCTTGGACCTGTTAACACATAGCTGTTGCTAGAAATTTCATTCTGGGGGAGGAGGAAGGAACAACTCAGCTTGGAAAGATCTCAATCATATAATAAGAACAGGGAGGAAATAGCAGAAGGAAGGATATAGCTGAATACAACAAACGTAACTTACCTCTTGGGGGGCAGCAAAGTCCTGGAGGAAGACTGGGAAACCATGGTGCCTTGCAGTGTCTGCTGTGAGAACATTTCTAGGGCCTTGGGTCCTATCTTTGCTTGTGCCTGTCTTATAACACTAGGGACTAAAACCTAATATTTATGATTAAGTTTGCTAGGCTGCCTAGAGAATTTAATTGAGTTTAAACTCTCCTGGTAGTAATTGTTAGTAATTTCCACCCCCTTGCCACATATGCATCATCAGCAAAGGGCAAACATCTAAATCCTAAGCTGATCCACTGAAAGGTGAATTGACTTGCATTTCTGTTTTTCCTAACACATATACAATGGATGCGTGCTCTACTGTTGCAATTAATCCGTCAACAAAACTGTGTCACTTGCTTATTGTTTCCAGTATGGGTACTTCCAGTTGCCATCTTAGGCTGGAGTAGTGCTCGGGTAGGTGTGTTGTGCTGTAGGCTCTTGGATTCCTGTACTGAGCTACACTATTGATTTCCATTACTGTCCCTTTTGGGGAAAGGAGAAGCAAACAGGATCCACTAGATTTCAGTCCTCCACTAAAAGCTTTTCCGTTCTAAACCATCACTGCTTTATCAGAAACTAATTAACTGGAACTTCCTTAGCTTGCCTCTTACCAGCAAAGGTCTCTAGCCCTACACCTGAGGATAATAGACCATTTTATGTCTAGGTCAAACTTCCCACTCAGTTCATGTATGATTACTTTTCTGTGTTACACAGTAGGATTTTTAGCCTAGTTCTGTTACCAGCTGAAGAAAGAAAAGTCTCATAGTGATATATTAGACAGAAAAAAGCTACTACTAAGAAAATTATTTTCTTGGTAACCTGTTTAAGATGATAGCAGAAAGAGTGGTAACTGCAAAGGTGCTTGGTGTAGCATGGCATTAAATACTGGATATATAAATTAAATGGCAGCCTGCAGCAATCTGAGAAAACCTTCATTTGCACAGGATGCTGTCACATATGACATATAGTAGAAGACTATATACTAAGGCTTTCATTCAGAATAAAACATGTAAACATAAGAAGTAAGTAGTACTGGATACTGTAGTACCTAAAATATGACTACTGATTCCCTCATTATAGAGAAAATTAGATTGTATATACATGTGCGGCATAGAACTTCAGAAAATAAACTGATTTTCTTTCCAGTCACCTGCCTGATTAAGTCTCCGTGTTATCTGAGGCATTTTAAAAATATAAATATTTAAATAACATTTACTAAGCACTCTTCCATTGTTTCAACAACTGTCAATCACTTTTGAGAGCGGTATAAAAATAAATTGGGACTTTCTGCACCATGTTTTTTATACATTGCAAACTTCCTGGAATCTATGAACACCCGTCTGTGCTACATACTTGACTGCTGAA
>NW_010110801.1:25006-44798 GCF_000699245.1 Pterocles gutturalis
AGATTTTTGGAAAACTTGTTTAAGGAAACAAGCTTTGTTTCTCGGTACTCATTTCTTAAAGGAAAATCTTAAGTTTTAAACTGTGTTTAATTATTGTACATTGCAGAACGATGGCCTTGCAGGAGCAGGTTTGGCCAGTCCCGATGAAGGCAATTGGAGCACAAAACCTTTTGACAATGCCTGGAGGAGTGACGAAATCAGGGTATCTTCATAAAAAAGGAGGCACCCAGCTGCAGATCTTGAAGTGTAAGTTGAATTAGGTATTAACTAAATTAAATGTTTTAAATGCTTGCCTTTGAGGCCATTAACACATGTCATGTTAGCAGATTGTTTAATGAAGCTGTTCTTCCTTTTACTTAGTCTGTAATGGATTACGATTTTACTGGAATGTATGTATGAAAGACCCATATTAAAAGAATTTCCTTTAATTGTTTTGGAACTGTAGATCTTAGATGATAAAGGTTGTGCTTGATCTCTTGTCTGGTCCTTTACAAGTTCGATTCTAAAGAGTAGAAACAGATTCTCAGGATATGTATGAATTTCAAATATTATTTTCTAAAAGAAGTTAGTACTTGGCTTTTTTTCTAGTTGGTTATTCTTTACTGGAAAAATATCCCCATCTCTAACTGCTGTTGTTAAAAGGAAATTTCCTCACGGCCAACATTAGGCTGTACTTAAAAACAGTAATTTACTTGGGAATCAGAATCTATTTACATGGAGAAAACTTAAGATTTTGGGTTTATTTATATGCTATTCATTTGCTACGCCTGTTTGTCCTTAACTATGTAAGTGTAGTTTAGTTATAAAGATTACTGCCTTGATAAAGGAAGGAATGTTGGCTCCTTCAAAGAAAATAAAATGAAACATTGCTTTATTGCCAGTTTTATGTACTTGAGGTAAAAGAAGAGAGGGAGATACAGTCATGGTTTTTGGGGTGGACATGACTATGTATTTGTAGCCTGCAGCTACATTTCTCCCATTTTGTTTTAAGTTGCGTTCTTACATTAGTTTACTCCTCTAGTAAAGGAGCACAGTTGGAGGTCAGACCTGCAGTCTCTTAGGCTTCTTTTGAAGTTATCAGATCAGCTGCCTCTCAAATAAGGGAAGCAGATACTACCCTTAGTCCTGAAACTCTGTGAACAGACAGCTTTACCACATGGCTGGTCAAGTCAAGAAGCTGTCACTTAACTAGTTTGTACATTTTTATAATGATTAATAAGGTTACTAAAATCTTAAACAATAATTCTACCCAAGTTAAGAGACTCTAGTTAATGTATTGTCTTTGGATTTTTATTTTGCTCATTTTTTTTCTTTATCTTTTCAGGGCCATTGAGATTTGTGATTATCCATGAGGGATGTATTTACTATTTTAAGAGCAGCACATCTGCATCTCCACAGGGTGCATTTTCTCTGAATGGTTACAACAGGTGAGTGCCAAAGAACTTACTTAACACCCAAGCTCCTTGATGCAGGGATTTACGGCTTTCATTTCCAACTAAGTTAAACTCAACTACATTTGTTGTTTGGGTTAAGCACTAATCTCATTCCAAGAGGATTCCAAGAGGTGTATTCCTTTCAAATTGTATATGTCACGTTTCCCGCGCTTTGCAAGTGCATGGCCTTCATCTTTTGTAATTTAACCAGTAAGGCTGTTAAAATTGCAATAGGCTTGCTCTTGTTACTGACTTAATGCAGACTTTGCACATGCAGATACATGTGTATTCTTTGAGACAAATCTTTGTTCTCTAGTGATTTCAATGATAGTCACAAAAATAGAAAGGAATATTTATGGAGTTACTGATTCAGTAATACTAATTAGTGTCAAAATTGAATCAGCTACAGGAGTGATAAATGAGAGAATACACGTGCAAAATGTCTGACTCATTGCGCTATACATTATAAATTTCAATATTTGCTTTTTAAGTCAAAGACAAAAATAATGGCTTTCAAGTTAACCACTACTGTCAGAATCTGAGTGCAGCATATGTACAAGGCCTACTAGTAGAAGTCTAACCTAAGTTTAGGAAATTGCTGTTATAATTGATACTAAGAAACAACAAATGAGAGAGAGAGAGAGAGAAAGAATGTAAAGAAATATCACATTATTGGTCCTAACCACTACAATTTTATTGTTTTTGTAAACCATGTATGTTATTCTTGTACTGGATAGTGTTCTCAGCCTTTTTGAATAAGGAAACGTCTGTTGTTAGATTGTGAGAGCTTTCTAACTGACCACAACCATGGTATATTTTATAGGAATGCAGTTGTAAACATTGTAGCTAATTAAAGATTCAAGATTAATTTGTATAAGCAATCTGTACTGTAACTTGGCCATGACATTAGCATCTGTGATTACATTAGTGTAAAAAATACAATGGAATTTGTAAATGCTAGGGACTGTCTCACTTGCAGAGACCTTGGTTGGAATTGGGACCAGGTCTTGGTTAGTATTATGCACAGATATTAGGAAGAAATTTTTCACTGTGAGGGTGGTGAGGCACTGGAACAGGTTGCCCAGAGAAGCTGTGGATGCTCCATCCCTGGGGGTGTTGAAGGCCAGGCTGGATGAGGCTTTGAGCAACCTGGGCTAGTGGGAGGTGTCCCTGCCCATGGCAGAGGGGTTGGAACTAGGTGATCTTTAAGGTCACTTCCAACCCAAACCATTCTATGATTCTATGAAATGCACATATGGGGATTTAGGAGATGTTTTCCTGGGCTTGGGAGTTATTTTTGGTAAGGCAAAACTGGCTGGTAAAACTGCTTTCAGTCAGAGCTTTATGACCTGCAGAGCAGAATTAACTTCATAGATGAAGGTTTTTATGTATTGGTTGTTCTGTTTCTCAGGGTTATGCGGGCAGCTGAGGAGACAACATCAAGCAATGTGTTTCCTTTCAAGTTAGTTCACATTAGCAAGAAGCACAGGACGTGGTTTTTTTCAGCTTCTTCTGAAGATGAAAGAAAGGTAACTTTCTTCTTTTGCAATATAATTTTTCTTGAAGTTGAAAGCAAACCTTGGACTTCCCTAAAATCTAAATGAACTGGATGCACAGCTGTCATTGACGTTTTAATGTAGTAAACGAGTTTTAGTTCAAGTTGTAATTTAGGGAATGGCTGTAAATGACATACTAGATGTCATGGTTTTCTCCATATTGCTTGTTTTATTTTTAGCCAAGGAACAAATATTTGTATTTTAAACCTTTGATAAAGTATGAAAACTGTTTAGTGAAATCTCTCACCCATGAACTTATTATAAACAAGTACCTGCCTTTAGAAATAACAGCTTGAGATTCACAAACCAAGTGAATATTTTTTTCAAGTTTAATATTTTAATATGTTCTTATAGCATTTTAGATAGTAAAAACATTTTGACTGATAAGTCCTCTCAATGCATATATTAAGTCATGGATAAATATTATTTCAGTGCAGGTTCCTTACACAGTTACTCTGTTCTTACAGAGGACAGATACTGCGCATCTTTGTTTAATGATTTAAAGAAGGATATGTTGAATGTTGTGTTTTTATTCTTATTTAGAACTGGATGCTATCCCTGAGGAGGGAAATTGATCACTACCATGAGAAGAAGGAAACAATAACAGAATTCAGGTACCAACCCTTAATCTTTATTTGCTTTTCATCCCTTTTGCACTAGCTCTTGACAATGGTGTTTTAGGCTCTTTGCACTTACGAGTAATTTACTGTTAAATAAAAACAGGTGCAGTAAGGCCCAAGAATGAAAGGCCTTCCTAACACACAGTTTAAAGAATACCAAGACAAAAATAGATCTTTTTACTAAGAGAACTTTAAATGTCAGCTTTGTCTAAATCAAATAAAAAAATTTAAAAGGAGAGCAGCAACATATCTGGCTGTTAATTGGGAAATAGGAATAAATTGTTTCTGCTTTTACAGTGTTCCTTTCCAGTGCTGCAGTCCTGCTAACAGGCATGTTTTACTGTCCCAAGACCCATAGCACAGTGATGCAGAAGATACTCTTGTCTTTTCTTTTGCAGTGACTCTGGTTCTGATGTGGACAGTTTCTATGGCTCAGTAGAACGTCCTATTGATATCAAGTATTCTCATCATTCAGCAGATAATGAAGGTGACAAATTTAGACACTAATAAATAAGATTTATTTGCTTATTTCTTCTGGATTCTGCAGGAACTATTCCCATAGGTTAAGCAAACTGATCCAATTTGCAACTATAAACTCTTGTTTTGACAAGGTGTGTAGTTGTTGTAAGTTTAAATCAGAGAAGCAGGTATTCTGTGCCATAAACCATTAGTAAGAATAAATTGTAACTAAAGAAACTCAGGTCTTTCAAGGAGGTGTCTGACACACTAATAATGCTATTTAAAATTTTTATTATGCCTCCATGCTGGAGAGTTTGTAGATCAAACAAAAAGGTAAAACTTTGGAGCATGTCCGTAGGTCATAGTCTAGAAATATAAAGTGGTCTTTATTATGATTAATTGAATATTATTGACTGTAATTTAATATAATAATGGGATTTTAGTCACTTAAAATTATGTTCTGAAAACATGCAGAGGCAATGCAGTAGAACTCTGTGGAGCTAGTTACTTCCCATCTCGACTGTAAAATTAATTCACCTGTCCTGCAAAATAAGCAGTCTCTCACACTGGGATGTTGTTGGATCTGTGTTGTGGTCTGTTTAGTATGAAACAGAATTAATCATCCCTCCAGTTCGGGAAGATCTTACATTAGGCATAGGATCGGCCTATGTGAAACACATAGAATAACATTCTTCAATTCTTCAATGGCTTTCAAACTGAGTAACTAAGGCTCTGAAAATCTCATTCTTAGCATAGCCTTTTTTATTCAAGGTTTGATACCTGTTCATCACTGTAGTTATTTCACAGTAAACAGTTCTCCCTGAGTGCATTTATTTTTTAATTAGAAGTGAGGACATTACAGAAAGCCTGTCGGGCATTCACAGCATATTTCAGCAACTGAATTCCTAGTCAATAACTGTGTTAGTAAAATCCAACATGGGAAGCCTTGCCTCAAGATTCAGCATAGTCCCTTCACTAGGCATTTTCCCATCTGCCCTTTCAGAGTTCTAAGGGCAAGGTTGATTGGACCAAGTATCCTTATTTCCTGAAAGGAAATTCCTGACTACTTTTTTGACTAGTACAAAAAGTCAGGAGTGAGTCTTTAGGAAATCCGGTTCAATTGCTGTAAAGCAGAGGAAAACAGACTCATCAGCATTTCATGCAGGACTGTAGTTTAGTACTTCTGTATTTATGGGAGGGCAGGGTTGTATGCAATACAAATTATGTTAAGAGGCCTAGCAGGAGTTTAAATTAGGAAAATTAGAAGAGCTAACTGATTTTTATCAGATACTCTTACCATTTTTTTAATGCATTTATCTGAGGAAATACTGCATATTGTCCTTCAGGCTCCTGTCATAGTCAATGATGTAAAACTACTGCCTAGAAGTAGCATGTTTTTCATGTCTTGATTATGCTGACTTACAGATAAAGGCAATATTGAAACCATTTAAGCCATTTATTATGATCCCTTTTTTTTGTTGCGAGAGCAAGGCAAAAGAATTAATTGTTTTGTAGATCACTAGGTTTGCTTAGGCTTCTGTATTGCAAAATCATCAATGTTTCTCTGTTAGGGTTAGGTTTGGGGGATTATTTTTTTTCCAACTGGTTTTGACAGTGCATCGATGTAGTTGTGTCTCTGCAACTGATTGAAATTTTTCTCAGGAAGGCTATAACACTAGAAAGTGTCACCAGAAAGTAAATTTTAACTTGAAAGATGGGAAAAATTTAATGTGCAGTGTAGTTCATCTCCCACTGTTCTAAGTGATGGCTTTCTTAATTGGCATTAAAATTTAAGGAAACACCTATTCTAAAGAGTAGAGAGGTAGATCCAAATTTTCAATTGTTTTCACCTCTTCTTAAAAAAACTTAACTGAAAAATATATGTTTATTAAAAAGCAATAAGTACTCAATACTCTTTCTTAGTTCCAGGAGTACTTATCAGAGTCTGACATATTCATTTTTATCTGCAGATTATGACCAGGAGGAAGAGGATGAGTCTTACTTGCAGCCAGATACTTCTGACATAGTAAAAGATGGTATGTGATTTCTTCCATTCCTTTCACAGAAGACCCCATGAAAGGCCACCAACGAAGGCAATATTCATGTAGAATGCCAGGTTATTATTTTGGCTTGGTCATATTTTAAGCATTGCAGGTGGTAAAATAACTGAAGTAATGCGGAGATATCTAATCTTGAGGTATTTAGGGTCAAAAGATCATAGTAACAGCAGTAACAATTTACAGAAACTGTTACATGCCTTGAAGGGCATGTTTTCTTGCAGGCCCTTGCCCTGGGAAGACCTGTATCTGGTTGTCAGTCTGGAGGAGGGGTAATGCTTTTAATGTAGTCTCTTTTTCTCCATTTTTAGCAAAGGGAAAACTCTTTGCAAAGTCATCATAAGCCATGCCTGAATAAAAATTGCAGGAGTTTACTACATGTAACTTTCAGAATTGTGCTGAAAGTTAAATGCTTATCCAGCATTTTGGGTACTATCAGACCAGATGCCAATGAAATATCTTAAATCACACAGAAAATAAATTTGAAAAGTCTAATTTCTTGACATACTGTGTTTCCGCTCAGTGTGCCATGGTTTTTGGACGTTTTCTTTCTGTAGATATGGTCCTGCCCCCAGCCTACCCACCTCCACCGGTTCCTCATGTCCGAAAAGCTGCGTACTCAGAATCAAGGGCAAATTCCTTTGCTGGCAAATCCACTATGCCAGTACCACCACCACCTCCTAAAAGAAGCTTACCTGATATCAAACTAGAGGATCTCTTAAACGTGAGAGAACCCCAGTTACAGTGCCGAGCTGAACCTAATCTAAAGACTCAATCCTCAAGCCGGAGACTAAGTGAACAGCTGCCCCCTGTACCCCCTCTACCTCCTTTCAAAAAGCCTTTGTCTGTCAAAGAATCTTGCTCATTGCCTTCAGAGCCTCTGCCTCTAGCTCAAGTTCTTGCTACTCCAGAAGGATGCGAGAAGCTAAAAGCCTTAAACCTTTCACCACGAACTCCTCCTCCGCTACCAAGCAGTAAACCCAAGCTGTCACAGTTTACTGAAAAAACAGTAGAACCCAAAGTGCCAAGAGAACAAGGCAAACCTGGACTGTTTGTGCCACCAGTGCTCCCAAAGCCACCTGTGACAAGCCACCAGCCCCCTGTAATCAAGCCTAGACCAGAGAAGTCTTCATGCCCCCAGTTACAGTAAGTATGAAAATACAATGCACTATTAAATTTTTCAGTTGTGTATTAGTTAACTCATTGACAAACATATTTCTCAGATTCACAGTGACATCTGTTTCTCTTCCCTGCACCATCCCTCTCTTCCTCACAGTGTTGTGCTTTTTTGCCTCCGTATTCATTATTTTAAAATTTTGCAGTGAGTTGAGCTTCTGAAATAGTTGAGAAAGAAATTCTATAGATCATTTGTTTTCAGGTCTGTCTTAAAGACTTAAAAGTCTTTGATCACAGTGAATAAGAAGCCTTTATGTCAGAACCTCAGTGAACTGCAAAAACAATTTTAGGCTTCTGTGGAGGTAGAATGAAATGAAATGCGTTCCATTTTATATTAACATCAGCTCTAGTAAGGGGTGTAGAAGGGATGTAGAAGTGAATTGGATGAAAATACTTTTGTCCATTGAATCGTTTAGCAGCTCTGAAGAACAAGTAATAAACTCTTTAAAGACAGTGCAAGGAAGACACTGATAACTGGAGTGAGTCCAGTGGAAGGCCACCAAAATGTTTGGGATGGTGAGAACAGGCTGAGAGAACTGGATTAATTCAATCTTTAGGAAGGCAAATGGGAGATCAGTGCTGTCTACAAGTACTTAATGGGTGGGTATGGAGAACACAGAGCAAGATGTCAGAGATCTGCAGTGACAGAATAAGACACAACAGGCAGAAGTCACAACCTGGGCAATTACAGCTAGATATTAGGAAAAACTTTTCACCACGTGGATGGTGAAACACCAGAGCAGGTTGCTGCAGAGAGGCTGTGGAATGTTCATCCTTGGATACACTCAAAAATTGACTGGACACAGCTTCCTGAGCTACTGGATGTAGTTGGACCTATTTTGTGCAGGAGCTTGGACTAAATGAGCTCTAGAGGCCCCCTTCCAACCTAAAATAATCTCTGATTTGGGGGCTAAACTGAAACTTGCTCTTCAATTCTCGTTTTATTATCGCTTCATTGTTTTGTGAGTATTTGTTGTGTTGTCCTGAGGAGATGTCCTTCAGTTTTTCTTCTGTTTCTGCCAGGAGATCACCACCAGATGGACAGAGTTTTAGAAGCTTCTCATTTGAAAAACCAGCACTACCTTCCAAGCCAAACCGACCTGATGATGATTCTGATGATGACTATGAAAAAGTAAGATCAAGCAGATGATCCATTCTCAAATAATATTTTTCTTGCTTTCTATACTTTTGGGAACATTTTAAATGTGTATTTCCAGAAAAAAACCAACCAAACAGAACAACAACTTTCTGAAAACATGGTGCTGTGTGATTTTGTTTGTTTTTTGCTTGAGCTTTAAGGAATGCCTTGAGAAATTCTGGATTTTAATATTGGATATAAAGGAGGAAGAAGCATAAAGCAAAGATTAAATCACCATTAATAATTACAGATACTGATGGTTGTAGCTTATTTGCATAACAAGTTGCTAGCATTTTGAGTTGTCATTGACTTACATGGTGATTTATTGTCTTCATTTTTTTACAGGTTGGGCTGCCTGCTTCAATATTTCTTAATACCTCTGAATCCTTCGAAGTTGAAAGGTAGAATGTGACTTTAAAATAGTTCCTTAGAATCCCACTGAAGTCCAAAGATCATTTTGATAGGCACAATTTGGTTTTAAAAACACAATAAACATATTTAAATTCCTTTAATGTGGAAACGACTTTTTAGGGGAGCTAGTACAATGCTCATGTATCAATTTAAAGTGCATATGTCCTGGGTTAAGCAAAGTGGTTTTGCTCCATTTGGAGAAGGATGTTCTGCCAGGATGCTAGGTGCGACAGAACTCCAGATCTTCTGTGCTGCATTGTTGGTTCAGATGCTAGAACAGTGAAATTCTTTCACCTGTTGTTGTACTATGAATTATTACAACCAAAATAGAGATTTGTAATAAGAATTTTAAGAATCTAGGCATTTTACTTGTCTGATACAGAAAATGCTAATATATGTAATTGCTGTATTATTTTTAGGACGTTTAAAGCTAGTAGCCCACGGGGACAACCACAAAATGGATTGTACTGTATTAGGAACTCATCTACTAAGCCTGGAAAGGTAACTTGCAAGTGCTGAATCTACTCCCCAAAACCCTTTTTGATTTGGAGATACTGTATCTTATATGTGATAAAGTACTTAGTAATTTAGATGTGCTCTTTCCTTAAAAGCAAGAAAATCTGAGACAATCATCATAACTTCAGCGATTTTTTTTTTTTTTTTTTTTTTTGGCTGTATTGTAACTAATTCCTTAATAATACATTGACTTAGAGATTATTAGCATAGACTGAATATGTTGCATTTTTGTTCTTGAAGGTATTGGTTGTATGGGATGAATCTGCAGAAAAAGTGAGAAACTACAGAATCTTTGAAAAGGTTAGTAGCTGAACTGTGTGTGCATGTATATATGTGCATGTATACCTGTGTGAATTTCATGTATATGTGTGTGTATGAAGTGTGAACGTGTATAGGTATATATTGGAACTAACAAATTAAAGTCTAAACTTCTTCCCATTCTTAAAAGTAAAAATAAGCTGATTTACAAATATCTGGTCTAGGATGAGAGTTTGAGTACTCACATCTGGGCTTTCTAGTTGCTGTATCATGCAAAAGCCAAACAAGCTGTAAATGTTCACATCTAAATTTCAGCTCCAGTCAAATCCTAAAGAAAGGAATATTAAATTCCTGAGTTTAATTTGGACTTATTTGTGTAAGTGATTAGTTTGCAAAGCAGTAGCTTGCTTGAAAGAACTTAGTTCCAATTATGATATTCTGGGGCTTGGTTTTTTTTTTTTTATAACATTGAGTTGTAAAAATTACTGTCAATGATTGCATGTTTTTGTTCTGCAATAGGATTGCAAGTTTTACCTGGATTCAGACATCATGTTTTTGAACATGGGAAGTTTGGTTGAATACTATAGCACTCATGTCTTACCTAGTCACGACAGCCTGATTCTTCAGTGTCCTTATGGTTACTCTAAACCAAGGTGATGTGACTGGCATAACTCACTGACGCTTAGGACAAATGGGTTCCTCACTGCCCTTGAATTAAACGTGGACTCATGCCACTGTTGGACATCCCATTGTTTGCACACAGAAACTGAGTCTGTTTCAGCCATTTATTGTCACATGAATTGTATAGACTCCATTAAATGAACTCTTGGTAAAATCTTACTATCCAGATCAGTGGATTTTATGGTCTTTTCTTTTAAAAAGATCTGAACTGATTATGCTGTGAAAGCTGTCCATGATGCCTACACCTTTTATAAAACTGCTGCTATTACTAATCTCCTTGGACTGTGGAAGATGGACACAAACAAAGACGTGGCCTGAATACAACCAATACAGAAAAGGGAAACTTATGAAAGTACGTCAGAATTCACTTGTGACAGGGAATACTAATACCCTGACTTGAAGGTATTATTCCTCAAGTCAGCACTGGTGCTCAACTGAGATGTTTTTTATTACTTGTATAGTTGATGTGTAAATATTGAAGACTTCTGTGCAAATATTTTGGTTTACTATAGGTAAAGATGATCAGGAAATGTGGCTTTTATTTTTAAGCCACCTCATAAATGTAACTTCTGATGACAATGTCTGCAGTAATCAATACCAGGGTACTATCCAGCTGATACAGTTGTGGCATCCCACTCATTAATGACATGCACTTCAGGTAGGTGTGGAATAATACTGACTTGGCTTTTGTGGGAGCCCCATTACTTAGTTCTAAACTGGAAGTGGAGGTGCCACTATTATTTTTAATGGGTATGAGAAAAGGGAAGGAACTCTTTAAGATTAAGGGGTACTCTAAAGATTCCCTCCCCCCAAATTCTGACTAGCAGTTTTATCTCATATGGCCATCATCAAAGGTGCTTTAAAACAAAACACAAAAAACCCCCCAAAACCATGAGTATGATGCTACTATCACTCCATAAATCTTTGTGGTCAGTCTCGTAGGATCAGGTTGTCAGCCCATTGAATTCTGTTCTGTTCTAGAGCAAAATGTACTGCCCTAGTCTACTTTTTGTAGTTCAGCAAGAATTCTTCCATTATTAAAATCTCTGCTCAGTTTGCAGTTGCATGCAAAATAAAATTTGTTTTTAACATACTATCAGCACTATCAGACTATCGGTGATAGGCATTAGCAGGGTGCTTGTAATATTTGTTCCCTAGTATTCTGGGGACAGATAACCTAAAACCAAAGGCTTGATATTTATGCCAAAATTACCCTATTCCTAAATTTCAATAGAGGAGAAATTTATTTTAATGACCTTTTAAGTAACTTTGTTTATTCAAAAAGTACTGTGTTAATGGTCTCATCTCCAATAATGTTTACAAGACTTGTAATAATAATTACAAGTCACTCCTGAAACAGGAGAAAGTATCTATTTTCTCTCAGTCTGAATCTGTATCCATAAACTTCATTTTTTCTATTACCCTTTCAAAGTTTATACATGTCAGTTTTAATCTTGTTACAGTTAGATGGTCTCAACTTTTAAAAACATAAACAAAACCATTACAGAATAAGAATTTTCTCTTTATGAAAACAGTAAACCAGGATTTAATCCCTAAGGGATTTTCCTTAGTGAAGAGATTTAATATTAGGACCATATATAGGAATCGAGGCAAGAAACTCTGCCTCTATATTTTGCTAGAGACACAGACATACATGATAATCAGCCTTTTGATCTCTGTTCCCACTATAATAGGTTTTATGTGCAGGAAAGTTGGTAAAGAATATGCAGTGCTTACATTTTGGATTCAGTTAAATATTGGATATTTTAAGGTTTTGATTCCTTTTATTTTAACTTAGTGTCCCTGTGGTTCACTACCTTGGTATGATCCACTTTGTAAAGAAGGCTCAGTCAACAAAGCATTTTAAAATATTTTTGGCATATAGATACATGGATATCAGAGCAAGTTCTAGTTTCTTGCAGTATCTACGCATCCTGTTTACTGAGTAAATTATTCTCTGTGTGGGAATAATTGACTTCATTGTGTCACGACAGTCATACTTACAGTATGCTATCTTTGGGGCCCCAGATATTTAATTTTTTTTGCACCCATATACTCTTAAGATTTTTTTAAACTGTAAAAATACTTATGTAATCAAATACATATAAAACGTAACACTGTCTTTACCTGTGTAATACAAGTTTTGCAAATATGTAAATGTTTGTGTTAATTTCCTTTTTTATATAAATGTATATATTTCTGAAGTGGATAAACTTTCAATGCCAGTTCACCTAATTTTGTGCAGTCGTCTTTTACCTCATGGGTGTGTGTTTTAATGCTTTTGTTTGTAGCTATGTTAAATAGTGCTTGATTCTTCTAACTATGAAGTTAGAAGAATTAGTTTTCAGCCCCCTTACAAAGATCTTCATGTAAGCAACACTATCAGAAATTTGGCATTCTGGTCATCAGACAGTGTGGCTGGGGGTGGAAATTACCCATTTTCAATTTACTTCTAAGTTTCCTGAGTGCAGGGTTAAGGACTGAAGCATTCATTTTATCTACGGATGCAAAATGCAAGTATGACTGTACTAAAAGAGCATCTCGGAGGAAAAGGAATGAGCAACAAAGCCAAGTCTCCAAAGGTGTTCTTCAGGAGCTTGCTTGGGAAAAGAGGACCTTCCTATTTCCTGGTGCCTAACAGCCCTTCTGCTCAGAAGTGTCAGTGTAAACTTGTAGGCTTTCACATCTTTTGACATCTCCAGAATTCCAGGTAAGAGGTATAGATAAGGACGTGCTTGGTAATCCCCTCATCCCTCCAGGTAGAAGGGTTCCAAACAAATCTGCAATCACTTACACTCTTTTTTTCCAGGTCATCGTGCTCCTACATACTATTCTAGTCTTTTTTTATGCAGAATTAGATTAAGTTAAATTTCTGGTGTTTGTAGGGAGGAAAGGCAGAGCTAGAATGCATGGCTCATAGTCTGTCTCCTGTACTTCTTGCTAACCTGACTCAACTCTTCCCTTCACCACAAATCAGCCTCTTGCACAAACAACCTACTACAAGCTTCTTAGCTTTAAAATAGTTTGTGGAGAAGTGTAAAGGCAGTATTTGGTATGCCAAAAAACTGTAGTTTGTGAGTTTGGTAATATCCAAGTCAAAATAATTTATACTAGTTTAGAAAAAGTCTTGCCTCTTCTGTCTACAGTTCCAAGAAGAAGTGTTACAAGTGATATCTGGAGGGGGGATTGCTCTTCTAGGGAAAAAAATAGAGTGGTTTTGAAAGTAAGGGTTTCAACAAAGGACTGTGTATCATAAAAAGTGATTGATACCCAGACAATTTTTCTATAGTGAAAGTGCTTTGTGTCAGCAGCTTAAGTATTCCCTAGTTCAGAACTTCAGTTTTTACAAGAATGCAAATAAGCAGTGAGAATATTCATGGCCTCCGGTGCTTTATGCTTTGGAAAGTTGGGTGTAAAGATTTCTGAAGCTTTAACCGTGATTATTTTGAATGTGGGGCCATCTGCTGGTCAGCCTGCTCCGTGCAGGGTTCCGAGCAATAGGAAAACGGCCACTAAGCATGGGCACAGAAGTCATCTGGGTAGAAATCAATCCTTAGTGACGTCGGATAGAAGCTAGAGATTAAAGTTGAACTTGAGGTGGAAATTCGATGGGCCAGGTCTTTGTAGCTTAAGATGTCTTTTGGCTCATCTTTCTCATGTAAGTAGCAATGTTTAGCAAAATTACTCATCTGAATGTCTTTTAACCTAGATGACAAAATAATAATTGAAGTTTATATTCTTGTGTTTAAATTACTCTTAAAATATACTTGGAGGTAGGATTTACATAATGGACATCTGAGCACAACCTAAATTATCAACATAATGAAGCATTAAAGAGTTGTTCTGAATGGTAAATACTTCACCTAGCAGCAAGCAAATCGCATGATGTTGCAATAGTTTGTGTCTTACTAAACAGTCAACTCCTTGAAATCAAGGAGGTTTTTTTCTAGCAATGGGAGTGCTTGAGATGACCATGAGTGCAACCTCTTAAATAGGAGAGCTCGTAGTTCTTTTACTATAAATACTCAAAGTACCAAAATACCAAATAAATACTACTAGAACTTTGAGTAAATAGCAATTGAGCTCACTTTAAAACTGGATGAACCAAAGTTATTAAATTCATTGGGCTTAGGGTACATAGTAAGTCTCGTAGCATAGCCAGCCCCAAAACCTATTCCTTCAGGACTTCCATTCCTGTATCTTGATTACAGGGTGGTCCTTACTGTCCCGCACCTGCACCTCCTTTATCACAGTATCTAGTTACCAGGGAAATGGGTAATCCAGCCTCTCAGGTTCATGACATGGCTCTAATGGGCATGTAATCTTAGAGCTATCAAAGAATCGTTTTTAATGTAACTTTACTCATGCAGATCTCTGCTGGAGTTGGTTTGCGTAGAAATGACAGTAATAACTGTTTGCAGGATTAGATCGCTGGATATGTAAAACCAGGGAAAAGCATCTAACCCCTCTGAGTTACCACTTTTTCCGCCTTTTGACAACCTCTTCTTACTAACTCCCTCTGTTTACAGTCTTGGCACAGTTGGTTCTTGTATTGGGAGGCTGACGTGCACTTAAATGCTGACCTTGAAAGCTTTCTGCATGGATGGAGTTCTGCAACCATACTGAAGGCCAGTGATGTGAAAGGTATGCCAGAGCAGCACAGAAAAAAGAAGGGTCTTTTCCATGTAAACTTATTAAAGGGTTTTATTACAGGACTAATAAGGCAAGATGGACCAGGTGGGGCCTCACAGGCTGTTTTAGGCTCCAGTGATTATGTTGTGCTTTAATTTACACTACGCTAACATTCATGCTTATTTATTTTTCCAAGTAAATGCCAGCCACGCCCTAACCTTGGGAGTACTGCTGAAAATGTGTCTTTTTAAAATTAAATATGTTTTAAAGGAATTCAGAATTTGATATTCTAATATTACAAAGTGTCTCCTAAGATTAATTTATTTTCTTCTGTGTATAATAATAATAACTAAAATATTAAATACTTGAAAATATTGTCTTATGCTTCTCAGCCCTCCTCACTACTTTGAACTTGCCCTGGTATCTTTTTCTTTTTCCTTCCTGTGTTTTACTCTCCTGGGTCTGTTTTTAAGTCCTACCTCTTCAAAAGTTCTAACTTCTGTTAGTGGCACTTTTCCTTCTTGTACTTCTAAGGATGAAGATGTTATTAGAGAGCCACTAAAAACAATCTCAGCAGCTTTAGTGACACTGGAATTAGTATAGAAGCAACTTGTAGAGAACATGCATCTAGAAGGCACATGATGCTTAGGAAATCATAAATGTTGCAATTAAACGAATCAGCTTTACTTGGAAAAGGATTTTGGGAGAAACAAACCCAAACCTCCACAAAGTGTGTTGTAGCATTAAAAGAGAAAGCTTGATTTCCTTTGGCTAAGGCAATCATTGCACCTTTGGTTGTGTTTAATTAATTAACTGTTATTAACCAGCTTGAACCACGAAGATAGATTTACATTTGATCTCAAACGTATATAAAAATTTCCCTATGCCCCCCATAGCATTTAAGCATAAAGTCAATATTTTTCAAACTTAAAGCTAAAGTGACCTCTCAGTTTAATAGATTGTCTAAAATCTGTCAGCATTTAGTATGTTGCTGTTCCAGCTGCTCTGCCCTTTCCCCACCTGCTGCTTCAATTCTCTTCATTTTTATTTTTTTCAGCTCAAATAAACCTCAGTTTTGTG
This sequence comes from Pterocles gutturalis, assembly GCF_000699245.1. Lineage (NCBI taxonomy): Eukaryota > Metazoa > Chordata > Aves > Pterocliformes > Pteroclidae > Pterocles > Pterocles gutturalis. The sequence continues at coordinate 41,024 of NW_010110801.1, forward strand.
TTTTTGTTTGGTTGTAGAGGGAGATGAAAGTAGAATGCATTTTTTTTTTTCTCCCATGTAGTTGTTCCATCAAATGTTGCTCAGTTATATATACATTAAAGATTGTTTCCACATACAGTTTTCAAATTATTGTGGAAGTTCTCCTTCCTTATATAAATCAGTAAAATTCAAAAAAGTAACTCCCTCCTGTGAAGAATATGATAATAATTTCAAATAGTACTTTTGACATAATGTTACCTACACTGACTTTAGAAATACTGCACGTAAGCCATAACTTATTATTAATGCTGTTATACACAGCTGAAATTAAGATAACCCATTACATCATTTAAAAAAGCATTTAAGTTCAGTAATGTCAAAGAAAAATCCCTCACGAGCTTTTCTGTAGTAACGCTACGTGTGTGTAAGCTCAATTGTACCAGCACCAGCAGCGTCCTGGCTGTCAGTGAGACACACAGTGCTTCCAAGGCTGCTCTTGGGGCGTTCGGTAAAGATAATCTGTGTTTGTCTATGCACACTCTCCTGCAGCTCCAAGTCTGGTATGGCTGATCAGGGACTGGCTTTTACTTTGCAGGTACCTGACAAAGAAGTTTCAATACTAAGACTCCCCTTTTGAAGTTTATGGGAAAACTAGCAGAGAATTCACATACTGGCATTGTTCTATGTGGAGGAACCAGAACTTGGTCCAAGAAGTGGAGTAAAAGGTCTGTGTGAGATGAAGGTGAAAGATGAATGGTGACAGTAGGGAAGCAAGTCCTGCCGAGTCAAAAGACTCTCAGGATAGAACAGCTCTGGCAGGCTGAGAGGGAAAGAACTATTTTGATATTATTATTCCCAGTTTATAGGTAAGAAAACTGAGCTGGAACTGCTTATGATGTGAACTGAGTGCACCCCATATAAAGGAAAAGATAAATGTCTTCATAGCAGATTTGTGACATCAACTTAGTATCATGCTTCTCATGATTTGAGCATCAGTGCTAATGCCAGGTAAAGAGGTCAGTTGCGTAAAAATAATTGCAGAGCATTATTTTTCTGATACCTAGTAAAGCCAAACTAAAATAATTTGTAAATGAATGCATTCGCATATTTGAGACTCAGCTTACGTCACACAGTCTCATCTCTGCTGATGCTTGAGCCTGCTAAGGAAAACAACTAACTGGATGAGTCACCACAGGGAACATCTATACCACCTAAGCAGTATCACATTCTGACACCTCTTGTTGGGAACATTGTGCTGTCTGTAAATATGTGGTAGTATTTTTTCTGTTTCTTCTGGTTTTTGAAGGGCTAGTAACCCATTCTGCTGTACACATTCAGATGTGCACACAGCAAGTGCAAGGCTACAGGCAACAAGCTTCTCTTGGTCATTTTCCCACACCCCTCACCAGCAGGGCAAAGATTTTGAAGGGGTCAAATACTACAGGCTGAAAAATACTGCATGGTTTGTATTGTACCCTTTGTTGTAGCTGTAATGCTGTAAACCCAGCTGGTAAGAGTCATCAATGACAAGTGCTTCATGTCTTAACTAATACAGAAGTGCTTTTTCAGATTGTCTTTGATGCCGTATGTCTGTAGCACTGTGTACCGCTTTAATGTGTGTCAGTACGAATGCACCCTCCCTTATGTTTCCTATCCATGTGATCTTACCTTTGCTTTTGCACCAGCACTGATGTTCCTGCAGCTGGGTAGAAGCAGTTCAGGAACCCAGTCAGGCCAAAAACTGAACTGCCAAGATGTATCTGCTTTAGCAGTCTCCGGTGGCAAACTGAGTGGGTTGAGTCGGCTGACGCAGCAGAAAGCTGGCCTCTCCCCCTCCCTCACCCCCAATTTTTCCATCAGATTAGCCAGGTGAAACAGTATCTTCTCTGGCCTCATGATTATGGGGCAGTGGGAAGGCTGAAAGGGGGGACAGCAGGATCCAGTAACCTTGGGCAGGTCACAGGGTAGGACAGCAGAAGAGAGGGGTAAAGGAACAGAACTCTTCTGCAGCACAGGTGAAACGGTATCTTCTCTGGCCTCATGATTATGCGATATGATGCAAGGGGCAGTGGGAAGGCTAAAAGGGGGGACAGCAGGATCCAGTGACCTTGGGCAGGTCACAGGGTAGGACAGCAGAAGAGAGGGGTAAAGGAACAGAACTCTTCTGCAGCACCATCAGATCAAGCAGGTGCTATTATAAAATACCTTTGATCAGCCTAAGCTGCTTGTGACACCGCACCCAGTAGTTGCACAAACACTTTAAGCCAGCTCTGTCCCTGAAAGAAATGACCCTGCCCTCCCCCAGTCCCTCGGCACTGCTGCTGTCCTCAGCATCCCCCTCTTCTTTGGCACTGTTGTTCTTACAGCCATGCACTGAGCTTGAGAGCAAAACCATTCCTTTTAAAACAAAGTAGTATTTTTTTTTGCTGAATTAGTTTTAGCATGGATCAGTTCTCCCATTTACTTTACCAGACAAGAAGAGAGAGAGCTTTACGTGTTGAATGCTGTGGTAAAGAAACAAGAGAGGTAAGTGAGGTGCCAAGATGAAGGAGAGTTTTGACAGTCATCTACACATCAAGGGGAAGACAACCCACGAGACAGGTGGCCCTGCACCTGCAGATCTTGTTGATTAGACTTTGAACACGGAACAAAAGTTTGCTGTCTGCTATGTAAATACATCCAGTGGATTTAACAGGCTTCAGCACTAGACAGGCTAAGTGACTTTAATGTTTTAGGCTTACAGCAACGGTTCTTACAAAAAAAAAGTTCAGCCACAATTTGCTAATTATTAGTAATTACACTAACATGTCTTGTTGTGGGATATTTTTGGTTAATCAGATTTATGTCCAGCAGCGTCTTCTTGTCAGGTGTGCCATAATCATTCTGTGTCATAACTAAACCACTATTTTTGGTGGCTGGATGCACATGCAAGTTTACATATATCTCTATGGCCAGTTTCTTCCATTCTGACCAGTGAACAAATCACTTACCTACTTCCTGCTTTCTGGCAATTAATCTTGAAGTGTGTTTCCTGGGTGGAGGTGGTTGGAGTAGGCTAGAATCCTCCCATATGGCAAGGGAGAGATGTTTACAGCTCCTGAAGGCACCCATCAGGTTCTGCTAGTAGAATATTTTTCTTCTGATCCTGTAACTTGGTGGTGGTGGTGGGTACAGATAACAGAGAAGAGTTTACTGTTTCTGAAAGCATGTTCCCATACCCCCAACTCTTCATTTGACCCAAGGCAGGCGCTATTCTATACAACAGTTTCCAAAAGGAAGTGTAAAGCAGCAGTCTTAAAATGATACAGAAATGAGAGTAAAAATGTTCAGAAACTAAAGATAGCCACCAGAACAAGTGTTAACTCTGCAGCTGGCACTTTGCAGTGACTAACAAACTGTGATGTTAGACTAGCCACAGAGCTCTTCAAAAGATTTAGAGTATCTAAAGAGATGATTTAGCAAGATCTGATCAGGCCTCCTCTACAGACGCTATACAGTACACCTGCACCCTGCCTGCATCCCGTGCACAGCTTCTCCTCAGACTGGAATTTAACAACCAGAGGAGACCCGACTGACCTGAGTACCTTCAGCTTTGACAGGTGTCTCTAACCCTCACCACCGCAGCTCTCGAGGGTGACTCCTCTCGCTGGGTATCTGCGTTTCCGGATCGATCTTGACCTGCTCTGAGCTCCCAGCGATGAGCTCTCGTCCCCGCTGCCGGCCAGCGCGCCCTTTATCGTCACCCTTCCCTTGCCGTTACTCGATCTCTGCCCTTATCTCTCCGCCTGCCTACGAT
>NW_010110802.1:0-1196 GCF_000699245.1 Pterocles gutturalis
TTTTTTATGGGAGAATACGAGTTCCCAAATGAAGCCTGTGAGAGACTGACTATTCCTTTGGTCTTCAGTTTGATTCCACCGTGGCAAGTAACTGCAAGCTGGTGCCGCTTCTCAGGGTCAAATAGTGCAGTTCTTGAATAGAGTTGGCTACCTCCCTGCAGCAAACTTGTGGAAAGAGATGAAGCAGCTTAAAAGCAATCTGAAAAGCGCTTTAGTGAATCAGCCCAAGAGCCCTGCAGGTGCAGATCTGGAAAATGCAAAATGAAAATCACCCGAATGTGGTGGTGAACGTTTTCTAAGATCTTGCAGATCCAGTTAGCATGGCAGCATTATGCGTCTCGAGTAAGAGAAAGGATGAGATTTTTATACCTTTTTTTTCTATACCTATGCCCCTCTTTGAGGGAGGAAGTGAGTTACTGCCCGTTTGGCCGCCTGCTTTGCTTTTCCTGCTTGTTCCGCCCTCGGCTCCGTGTGCCGCAATGTGCTTTCTCAGTGCTGATCTGCATCCTAGGCTGAACCCACTGCTGAAATCCCTAAATCTAAAGGCCAGACCCATCAGAGCCTGGCTGAAACCTTTTGTCGATGTGTGTCACTCACTGAAAAACTCTTTATTTGAAGTGAAGTACCAACATTTTCAAATCAAACCTTTCCTCTCTCTCGCTCTCAAGGCCAGTAAACATGGAGAACCTTTTTATCAGCCGTCGGAGCTGTTATCTTTATAAGGGAACAGCAGATGGGGCTCTGTACATTTTTATAACTACTCCTCTTCCTACTCCCACGCATTATCTCACACCCAAAGGTCTTTTGTGACCAGAAGTGGCCTTCCTTTTGCGTCTTGTTTTGTTCAGCTGGTCATTAGATGAGCTTTTGGTGAAATGCTTTGCAGAAGTTTCGCAGGCGGTTTTGACTCGCTGCTCTCCTTCCTCAGGGGGATTCCTCTGTCCATAAGAGGATCTGTACCTCCCACGGAGCGCTGCTGATGGTTTCAACTCTAACAATGCTGCTAACTTAACACAGGTTATTTTTAAAATGTTTTATTTTTTTAAATACTTTTTTTCCCTTTTCCACCGTGAGTTTTTTAGTCTCTTTGAATCCGAGTGACGTGTCACTCCCGCTCTTCAGTGTTTGTATGTGAAGCGAGAGAGATCAGTGTATCTTTGTGTCGGGGGGGGGGGGCGGGGGGGGGGAATATTGTG
>NW_010110802.1:1227-2558 GCF_000699245.1 Pterocles gutturalis
GGGGGGGAATATATTGTGGTTTTTTAAAGATGCTTTTATTTTGAATTTTGAGAATCTTTGTAATAAAACTGGTACATTTCTATGGTTGGTGTAAGTTTGTACTGCTTTCTGCTGAGAGGAAACACCCTGGTAGAGTGAGAGCTCAGTTTGTGTTCAGAACCATTGCTGGAGAATGGCCTGGTGCCTTGGTCGAGATCGTGATGTGCTGTGGGACCCAAAAAATGCAATGCTGTGGAAAGAAAGGTGTGGTCAGGCATGATTATTTTCACCCTGCTTTCACAAAGAGGGCTGGATGTGTTGGTGCAAATGAATTTTATTTAGAACATCCTCTGTGCTACATGTGAAAGATTGCTTCGGTTTCTTTTGTGGGTGTTTGTTCCCCCTCCCCATGTTTTATAAAACAGCCTTGAAATTCTCCTCGTGACCTTCCTGTCCAGAAAAGGTAAGTGGAGATACCATGGGGCTTTGTTTGCCCGCAGCTCTTCTAAGGGTCACTGGGGCAGTTCTTCTGCCTCCCTAAATCGCAGCTGGGTTCTCATCCAGCAGCATTGCTGATGCTGATGGGGTTTGCGGTTTGTTTGGAGTTACAGGGGATGCTCTGAAAGCCGTGCTAATCTAGAAAAGGAATAATTACTTACAGGAAGGGAGTATCTTTTGGATGAACTTAAGTGGTTTTTATCTGGTGTTCAAGTGAAGAAAAATTCCTTAATATAATTAGGAGCAGGTTAATTCTGCAACTGAGGGGTTGAAATGGACACAAAAGGCTCCTCAGCCCAATCTGCTGTTTGTGTGGTTAAAAAGCTTTGTGCAGCACAGTGGCCTTTATCCCTGTAAATAATACTCCAGGAAACTTAGTTATCCTTTTCACCACAGCAGACAATCACAATCCTCTGCTCCTGGAACAAAAACAACGGTACGATTCCCGTTACCCTGCCAGATCGCGCGTGCCGATGTGCTCTGCAGTCCTTCTCTTCCAGGCTTGCTTAAAATGGCTCATGCCGCTGCGCCGCGCCGGCAGATGCTCCCAGCCCCGCGCCTCGGCGGGGGCACCGTGCAGCTGTGTTTTGCATGACAGACCGTGAGCAATCTTAGACATCATTTGCAGACCACAGCGCCTACATTTAAAACATTTGGGGGGTTTTTTTGCCCCCCAAAGGAATAGGGACCCTGCTGTGTTTGGAAGCAGGTCACTCGCTTGAGCCTCCCACTATTGATGGGAGGATGCGCTGCGTAAAACTACCCTCGGGTCTCCCCCGGTGCCTTCTGCCAAAGGCTCCAAGCAGGGCCATTCTCCCCGGCTGCGGTGTAGAGCACATTTTTAACATCTGGTC
>NW_010110802.1:2739-3913 GCF_000699245.1 Pterocles gutturalis
CGGTCCTGGCTTTTCTCCATCTTCTTTGCCAGCCCCAACAGCGGGGGCAGGCGATTAGACGGGAATTAGGCGCAGGCCATTAAATGGAGGAGCTGCGTGCTGCTGCTGCAGCCTGAGCTGCCAGAAGGAGCTCTCAGGGAGGCCAGAGCCTTCAAGCTCTGAGCTGCTGGAGAGGGACAAGGCTCCTTCCTTCTGCTGTGTGCCCATCTTGGGGAAAAATCATCTCTCTCCCCATGCAGATCCCTAGAGGCGCCCATTGTGCCTTCGTGGGAAGTCAGTCTGCTCCCAGTGCATGGTTCTTGTGCTCTCCTTATAAGAAAAGACTCTTTTTTTTTTTTTTTTTTCCCCCCCTACCAGGAAAAAATGGGTCAGATCTCTAAGAAACCAGGTATGGAGCAGCCAGCTGAGCAGCGATCCTACGGCAGCGACAAGAGGCTGGTGTGAGAAAGTCCTTTGTGGCCGTAGCTCTACATCTGCTGCAAGTCAATTAACTGCGAGCGGAGCCAGGGCTGGAGTGATTAAATGCAGCAGCTGTCGGACTAAATAAGCAACTGCTATCCCTGCTCTCTCCCCCAGCCCTTGTCTGGCATCCAGGACAAGAAGGACTCGAGCTCACCCATCAAGGGGTCACCATTTATTCCTTTCAAATGTTACAAGAAAGCCCGTACAGCTTTTTGTTGTTGTTGTTGTTTTTTAGAAGTTAGAAAATTGCAAATCAAGTGTTTTGGCCATTAAAAAATTATTTACAGAGAAAACAATGTGGCTTCACATTATACAGCTGGCAGGGCCCCTCCCTCCACCCCACACCCCAAAAGTTATCCCTTAGAAGCAGAATTAAACACAGCGGACTTACAAGCTTTATGGTTTTAAGCCAAGAGTAAGACATTATAAAAAACTAACCAGATTAGCTTTTAAACCATTGATTTCTATAAAAAGCACAAAATACTTTAAATGAAGTCAGAACCAGGAATGTAAACTGAGAAAAAAGAATCCATTGAACAGTCACTGGCTTTGCTGGGCTTCGAAGGCTGCCGGGGGGGCAGAGCGGGGACAGTCAGGAGGCCAGCAGAGACCCCAGAGTGGGATGCGAGATCTGGGCTCTTACAAACTGTAAATTCCAGTTATGTCCAGGATCGTCTTCCTCCACAGTTTTAAAGGATTCAGGTAAAACTAC
>NW_010110802.1:3979-4255 GCF_000699245.1 Pterocles gutturalis
GGGGGGGTGTTGGTTTTAGAAAGCAGTGTCAGTTCTCGGTGGGACGGGGAGGGGTGTGGGCGAGGCAGCGAGTCCGTGGTGTTACCGGGATGGAGAGGATGGCGTCAGAGTCTTTAGTTAGGACCACGCCAAGCGGGCTCTACTCTTCCTTCTGCTCTGCCGCCGCCGGAGCTGCTGCGGGCTCAGGCCCCGCGGGTTTCGAGGGCTCCTCCGGCTTGGCTGTATCCCCGTGGCTTTCTCCTGGCTGCTGCTTCTCCTCCTCCTTGCTTCCCCCGG
>NW_010110803.1:0-21889 GCF_000699245.1 Pterocles gutturalis
CGGCTCGGCTCGGCTCTGGCGCGGTCTTAGCCCAGGTCACTGCTTTCTCCAGTTGAACACCACCAAACTCCACAGCTGGGAGTTCTGGCTGGTGTCTTTGCGAGCTGAATCCTAGACAGACATGGCCACCATTTTAGAATGCAATACACAGTGGGAAGGGTAAGAAGCCTTCGTCTTCATCATCATCGTCACCTCAGCCGGTGGTGCAGGGAGCTCCAGGTTGGGGTGTGAATCCTGATTCCCTCTTATTGGTCGAGTCAATTTATTCAGAAATACCGTGAAGACCTTGGAACCACAGTTTGTGTAGTCATAGTTGTTGGTTTGTTTAAAGGGGTAAACAGCCACACTAGTGAGGAGAGGGGCTGCTTAGGGTAAACAACCTCATGGACCAGTGGACGTGAATCATCTTTATTTGAGTGGATTGCTCTTTCTCTAAGTGGACGGTGGTGCAAGGCTGGGGTGGTGCAGCTGCCTGCAGGTAGTTAACCTGGTGGCAACAACTAGAGTGCTAAACAGCAACGGGGAGCCTTAAATCTCATCCAGCAAGAGGTGAAGCTGACAAAATGTTTCTGCAGACTCAAGTTTTGTGAGTGAGACTTTGAGTTCAAAGAAATAATGTTCAGAAACACATGCTCCTCAGTTTCATGTTTTTATCGTCGCCGGGGCTCCTGTTGGTAACCATCCTTTTCCTTCTGAATTAAAATAGAACTTGCTGCGTTACTGTCTGAGACGATAGAAATGTTTGTAGCAGATTGAATAATGTGAATCTCATCGGAGAGGAAGATGTTTCTGTTCTCTGGAGGAAGAGTCCCTGTTTGCAGTGGTATGAACGTACACAAGAACGCTCTTGAATGTCTGTCTAGGTAGGATATGCCAGTGCCCCTTTTCATGCGGTGTAGACAAATGCTGGCATAGTTAAGGGACTAAGATGGTTTTCATTATACAGTCAACATTGAACTTGTGTAATATTTTTGTGTAGAATAGTCTTCTTGTGTTGTATATTGTCAACAATATTTCAGCATCTGTGAGCAGAACAGAATTTTTGTGAAGGTTTTTTTCTTTTGTGATTTGTTTTAAAAGACCTCATCTGTGTTTCTTGGCTGCTCGTACACAGAGCCAAAACCTTATAATAAAGGCTTTTTATAAGCTGTATTATCTGTTAGAGACAAACGAATAGCTCTTCTAAGGAATTAATTACTTATTACAACTACCTTTTTGGCATACTCTCCTCCTCACTTACTGAAGGGCTAGTATCTGTCTGTATTTATGATCATATGTTTCACCAAATGTGTTTAGAAGTAGGGTGAAAATAGTTGGAGCTGCTGAGGGCTGAACACCTCGTAGTTGCATGAGGCCTGGCTTTTGTGAGAGCTCAGCTACCCTGGCTCTTATCTGCCCTGGATAATTACTTGGATGACTCGTGCAAGTGCAGTTGTTTGTTCACCGGCCTAGAGCATAGAGGGAGCCCTTCCAGATCTACCAGAGAAAGCCTTGAAGTTGGCGTAGTTGCTGGCCTTCCTCCTGAAAATGGGAGACGCAATGAATATTCAGTTGCTGTTCTTTCTGTGTAGTCGAGTGGTGTATATACTGTGAGCTACAAACCGTACCGACCTTTCCACAACGTTATATCTGTTCCAGCTGAGCGCATTGTTTAGCAATGGCTGAGGTTTGAAATCTCCATGCATCCAAGAGAAGCTTCTGCCGGTGTTCTTAGTCCAGTTACGTGCCAGCGAGCAGGTAGGCAGCACCACGAACTGTCAGGATCCGTGCTGAAAGAGGAATTACAAATTTGATTGCTGGGCTTATGCTATTTTAGCCTAAACTCTGCTGGATAATTGCCAGCAAAGGAATTTGTGCTTTTGTGTGTGAACTGCAATATGGAACAATGTTGTGCAAGTCTGGTGGTTCCCAACTGTAGCTTCATTATATGATTTGTAACCAAATCCTTTCCCCAGAGTGGTTTTGGTGTTTCAGCACCAGACCACAAAGAGGAGAGCTCTCTGTTCTCTGAAGGACCAGGGTCATCTTTTTGTCTGGTACCTTTTTGCTGGCGTTAGCTGGGCACCCGGTGAGCTTGGAGGAAACCGCATCTGTGGTGACTTCTCTTGTGGGGCAGGTTTGGAGGACAGTGAACTGTTTTATGAGGGGGTATCAAAGCATCTAGTGCCCTGTAGCCATCTGGGTGGAAGGTAGCGGATTCTGGGTGATGGTTACGTGTTCACAGGATGAAAGTATTTCCAGGAATATAACAGGAGGTATAATTTCTGCATAGCAGTTTCCAGTTGAGTGCTTAAAGGAAGCTTTCTTTTCATTCCAGTTCAATTTGTTCCAGTCATCACTGATGACTTAGTTTTCCTCTTTTTTGGGTGATTCTGAGATAGTGCAATGACTGTCTTGTCGAGGGTGCAACAATAACCATGTTGACTGGTGCTGGTTTGTATGACATGGGAAAGCAAAGTGAAGGCTTTTTGTCAACAGTCTGGAGCATCAGTAGGCAACAAAGTGTTCAGATGGGATATGGGGCTTTACCAATGGCGGTTCCTTCGGGTAGTTAATGTGCTACGTAAATTAGAGATGCTTTGACTCTCTGGTGGTGGACTGAAGGTGGGGAGCTAGATGCAGAAGAGTGGATGGTGTCCAACTTGCTTGCAGTCCATCGCGTGTTTTGTTGTGCTTAGAATTTCTTCTGTGAACAGAAAATATCCTTTATACGGATTTTGTTATTTAAACGGTAATCTGGGACAGCGGTGTATTCCCAAACTTGGTGTGTCAAGTAGTGGCCTTACATTCTGGAAGATTTTATGATAGCTCTGCAAATTGCTGGGGGCATTTGGAGGAATGAAATGAAGTATTGCTTGAGAATCGTGCCATTGTTATTAGAAGTAGGTAGTTAATAGTAATTAATGAAAGGAAACAGTCTAACAAATCTGAAGTCAAGCTTCAAGAATAAAAGGTAGAATGTGGAGCGTATGATACCGCTCCTGCTCCAAGTTTTTCTTGGGAATGGACTCTTCCTCTTCGTTGTGTAGTTGCTTTGCTGCCGTGAAGGAATAGCTAATGACAATTAGTTAAACCTTACTTACCATGTTAATCCACTTCAAAATGTACTAGAAATACTGTAATTTTCTCATGGCCAAACATGAAAATTGAGAAAATTCAGGTTAAATTTCACTGCTTTAACTAATGTGAATATCTAGGAGTACAGTTAAGGTTTCCAAGTAACCTTACGTCTGCCCGGATGAAATGAAGCATTTTAAGATTAGAAAGTCTGTATTAATATAGTTGAACTCTTGAAGGAATTGACACCAGAGTTTTCTAAGTTGTTAACTCACCTTCTTGGTAAATCCTGCAATAATGGGAAACTTTCAAAAGGTTGAGAGGAATTAACTTCCTTATGGGTTTAAATTCTTTGTGGATCCAAGAGTTGTTGACCACATCTCACTCCAGGGTAGAAGAATGACTGATACAGTCCTGAATAGGAACTTGAAAGGTGGTAGTATGAAGTATGATTTTATGGAAACTGGCATCAAATTAGTTTTCTTGTTTTCTATGAGACAATGTTTTTGTTAAGTCAGTTGTGTTGTCGCGATCTGAGATCTGTAAATTAATTGAATGTGTTTCAGAATTCTAATTACAATAATTGTTATTGTGCAAAATTGATATCGTACTGAAGGAATCATAGATTATTTCAACTATTAATGAGAAATTGTGATGAAGGATACGTTTCTAATGGTCTTTCAGAACCTCGAGCCAGTGGTATCTATTTTTCATTAAAAGTCTAGAAGAACAAAAGAAATTATTCCATGTAGGTCACAGGTTTACGGTGGGTAGCTCGTTGTTATAGAGGGATCCCGTTCGCCAAATAAACAATGGATGTTATGAAACAGTGATCACTTAAGTAGGACTCCATGTGAGGTTTTACATTTAGGAACAAAGGAGCGTAGACTGGTCTTAGAGGAGGGGGTTTACAGAAAAATAGCTGTGGGTCGTTGTGGAAACTGGTGGAATGGATGCTTTGGTTAAACCACTGAATGCAGCTCTTGAGTTTTGTGGTAAAAAATAGGAGGTAGCAGGAGAGTAGCAAATAACTGCATCAGAATACTGCACTCGTTTGAGAATTTTAAAAAGATTTGACAACTACAGAGGGTACAGCAACGTGTCAAGAAATTTCTGCATGTGAAAGGAGTTTTGAAAAATTTTACCATAACAAAGTTGGAGTGGTGAAACCTAAAGGTCCAGGGCTTCTGAGAAATGGAGCCACTGCTCCAGGGACGTGTTTTCAGGAGCAACGTTGATTTAAACTGTCTCTTCAGGCTGCTCCTTCAGCTGCTTGCTTGATTCATTTTCAGTTTTATGGAGGAAAAAGAAAACACAAAGGAAACCGAAAACCCTTAATTAAACTATGGACTGAACCCGGTTCACTTTTGGAACAGCTTTGGTGAGGGTTCTGGCGATGTCCCCGTCCTGAAGTTGTAAACCGCACCACTGTCGAAAGAAGAATTAACGCAGAGGATTGTTGTACTCTGTCCTAAACAGGAAGCTGGTTGTGACGATCCCTCTGGTTTGGTAATGCACAGAGGCTCGGTCAGTTGATTTTATCAAAAAGAAAACCAAGAGATAACTCAATTACAATATGCAAGTGAGCTTCATAGGAGAAGACCCCAGGTCCTGTGCCGTTTGTCCGTTGTGATGAGAAGCGCTTGAGCCAGGTTCACTTGAATTAGGTAACTGGGCATGCGTTTTTAACTGTGAAAGTGATCAGCTGTTAGGAAAAAAAAGAAGGATGGTGATGGATTTGCTCCTTTCCGGCACTTTGGAATCAAGATTGGGCGTTTTTTTTGGGGGAAGAGATGTAGTGCTGAAGTTCCTCTTCATTGCTGTCCAAATCCTGTGCAAAAAAATAAATGGGTCACTGAAGCTCATTAGGATGCTTCCTGCAGATGAAGAATTTGCTGTGCTCGGTACAGGGGTCATACTGTGAAATCAGTAAATTCAGTGTAGATTATTTACTGGTCTCCTCTGACCTTTAATTATCAGAAAAATATGAAAAAGGAGTGTTGTTCGACTAAGGGCAGCTGTCATGTGCTGCGGTCACCAGTGTCTGCGCTTCAGAAGCACTGAAACGTTGGCGTGTGCTTGCAGGGTGATGGTAATGTCCTCTCCTTGACTTGGTCTCTTCCAGTGAGGTGTTTTAAATGCTCTGCTTAGCTCACTGAGAATTTGAGATGAAACAATTGAGTCTGAAACTCCGTGTGGGGCAATAGTAGTGGCAGGTTTGGGGAGTTTTGTAGTTTTTTTGTTTGTTTAACTTGAGATAAGCAGTGTCAATTAGCTAGAAGCTGAAATCAAAGTTTCAAACTAAACACCGCTCCCTTCCCCAGCATTGAAACTAAAGCTGACAGTGAATGGAACTAATCTATGCCTACGTATCCGTTAGGATGTGCTTACTCTCCAGCCCAAGTTACTGGGTTCTGTTTGGGAGCTGCTGGGGTGCTGTGTTCAGGAGACCAGGGTGAATGTTTTTAAAAGTCAAAGAGAACTTCAGGGACCATACAACCTGCCACCCTTATGTGTGGTTGAGTAAATGCTCTTCGCTGAAGGTAGGTGCTTCACCAGTGAAAATGGATCTGAGCAGCTTGAAGGGACAGTGTTGCTGGTAGCTGGGGCAGGAGATGGTCCTGCAGGGTGACGCTGGGCAGGGGCAGAGCCTGGGGCAGCTGCGGCTCCATGGGTGCCGATGGATGAACCCAGCAGCATTGTCCACGGCTGGTCTGCTTCTGTTCTGCGCTGGCTGTTAAACTCAGATTCTGTCTTCATCCTGGTTACACTGGGATTAAAATGTAGGTTTGAAAGCTGTCGGTTACAGCTCCAGAGAGGGCACAGGCTGTCTGCAAAGGGCTGTGAAGGGAGAGCTCCAGGAGCGGTTGTCTGCGCCGAGCACGCTGCGGGCTCAGCCCAAAGGTCCCTCTGCAGCGTGCTGTGTCTTGAGGGAAGGTGGCCGGAGCTCTTGGGGCCTGGAGCCCTGGGGCGGTGACAGCTGAGTCTGGCCAGTGCTGATGGATGTGCTGCTTCGAGGTCCAGGCCAGCGCCTCTGGAGTGAGTGGGTGACCTTGGTTTCGTTGCCAGTGCACCGAGCCCAGCGCCCTGGGTGTCTCCAGCTGCTGGTGCAGCGCTGCTGGTGTGCTGCTTGTTCGTGCCTCGTGCTGCCAGATCCTCGGGGTCTGTTCTTTGCATGGGGTTGCCTCCACGGAGAAAAGACTGGTATCTCCTGTGTGTAAGCCCTGCGACTTGTTCTGTGTTGATGCTCCAACCCTGTGTGCAGTTTCCATCTTCTGGAGGCCTTTGGGTCCCAAGGACCAGCTGGCTCTGGTGCTTGTGAATCATCTCCAGTTTACCTGATCTTTTATTTCTCTCCAAGTTTGGAGCTGGTGCAGAAACACTGCATTCTAGAGAGGTGATTCCCGTTGCAAGCTCTTATTTGGCTGTGGTTCTCAGATGGGGAGGGTTTGTGGTTGTGTTTGTTCTCCTGTGCTAGTCTGCAGTACGTAACAGAGCACAGTCTCCAACGAGACATGTTCCACCAAGCTGACGTTACTGAAGAGTCCTGCCTGTAGGGTATCGCACCGCACCCAGGGTGCCTTCTGGAGGAATTTAGTGCTTTTGTTGGCAAAATCGCCTACACTCAGAATGACCAAGTGAGGACTGTCACCCCAAACTGGCCGAGCTGATGACTGCAATTGCCAACTGATGTCAGCCTTCAACAGGGCCCAGGGGGATGAGTTCCCTTTCACAAGGAAGCTTTATGGATGACCCAGTGACACTGCTGGGGCGATAACCGGTGGTGCACATCAGTTTTCCATAGATTCTGCCATCTGAGTTTCTTTGGAGTGTTTTTAATGTAGTCGTAAAGCCCTGAGACTAAAAGGGACCTCCTGAGTCACTGAGCCTGCTCCCTCCCTCTCGGAGGCAGCAATCATCTAACACCTTGGCAAAGGCAAGATTGTAGATCAGGGAACAAAGAATGTAGGTCATGCTCGCAGGGTGGGCATCCTGGGAAGCGGTGAATCGCTACAGTTAACTGAATGAAGATGTGTTTCTCTGGCAAGAATCGCTAAGGTATTCTTTTGGGTCTTACTATGAGATGCTGTCTAGCAGAATAATGAAGGAGACTTTTTTTTGTGTGTGTCTGACGTTGGAGAGATTGCAACTGAAATGCTACTTGCAGTTTTCAAAAGATGTTGAAAAAATAGGAGAGGTTTCAGAAAAAAAGCCCGATGAAAATCTTTGTTTGCAGGGCAGGAAAGCTGATCCTGTAAAGAGAAGAAAAAAGATATTTGTATATTGAAAAATGCCTTGAAACATTGCTTCCAGGAAGTGTTTGTGAATAGCTTCCTGGACAGTAAGCAAACAAGGTATTTGGTTAAAAAACGATGGGGATAAGGGGAAGAGAAAAGTTAAAGTTAGCTGACTTGTAGAACAGCTTACCAGTGATAGTGGTGGTTTCTTGTTCACTTGAATTCAAGGGGGTGGGGGTGCTTAAATTTTAATTAGTGAGTTTGGATGAGGTGCAGGTTTGCCAACTGAAATGACACGAAGCCTGCCGTCCCTGTAACAATGACTCTGGAAGGAGTATAGAAATCGTTCTCCTGACCATTTGTAGTTTGCATAACTACTTGAAATATGAATGTGATTCTTAGAGTTTGCCTTCTGCACAGCTAGATTTGTCTATAAACTTTACAGAAGAGTTTGAAATTTTGATGACAGTCTGATTTTTTGCATGGATTTGTATTGAGGTTTATTCTGCTAGGTCTGGTTAACAAGTGCACGTTAATGAGGGCAGATGATTTTGCAGGTCTGTTGCAGGCTTCTAACAATCCTGTATGGACAATTGCAGTAGTCATTTCAGGTGAAGAGTCTGGGCCGTGTAAAAACACATGATTTTTTAGGAAGTTCAGGTTTTGTTGCTTTTTGCATATCCTTAATCTTAGTTTTTATTGTGGTTGTTGAAAGAAACTTAAATTGATCATGCTAAACTTTTTTTTTAAAAAAAAACAAACCGGGGAAATCCAGACCAGTTGCTTTTGAGGACCTCGAAAGCGCACACTGGATGGAAATGGGTAGTCTCACAGATTTCCCAGACACAAATGTATGGGAGTCAGGCCTGTAGAGTTGGTTCGTGTGTGCTTTTCTCTGGCACAGCAAAGCTCCTCAGGCGGATCAGCAGCTTTGCAAACGATCCTTGCCACGAAAAAGCTCCCTCTTGTGGTGCTGCTGCCTTTCCAAGGTGCATAAAGGCATTTCTTTCACAACATACATGGCTCTTAATATTCCTTTTAATGAACATCACATTTATCTTAGTAAGTTGTGCTTCAGAATGTGTGCAGGCTTCTTGTTGAATAAATAATATACTTACTAAAGAAGGGTTGAAAGCATCTTGCTTAGGAATCGAGGAACTTGCCATACCTTGGAATGGAAAACAATGAATGTTATTCTCGTTGGTTATATCAACTTTGAGTAGTTCAGTTGCTCCAGAATGAACTGTTTGTGACTTTAGAATGACTCAGTGACAGTCAGGATGGGCTGTTCACTGCACCTGCTGTAACTCTGCAAATGGTAAAGGGCTGTGTGTCTGTAACTGGGACTAATGCCATGTGAAGCAGGTTGTGATAAATGGGATGTGCAGTACTGTGCTTCTAAAGTCAGAAGGCTTTTTATAATAATCTAATATGACCTATTTTATAATATATTGCATGCTTTTCCCTGAGCTCTACCTGCTTATCGGTGTCAAAAGCCAGAGTAAATCTGGTGTTACTTCTCGTGAAGCCAGTTTGCCGTATCTCAACAGCAGTTCTTGCAATGCCTTTCTACTTGCTAAAAGTTAAATGCTTTTAAGGCTGTTCGATTTTTGTTTCTAGTTAATGGACCCGTCTACCTGGTAGACTGAAAAGCCATCTGCTGAAAGTCCTGTATTGAATAGATGGAGTTTCCAGAGGTTCTCTTTGTAAAACAGCTGGCATACTGTCAGAGCGTGCGTATTGTTCATTTGGTATAACGAACCTTAAAACCTGCAAGGTGTAGGAAATAACCTGTTGTGGAAACTCGTGTTGTCTGGAGTCGTGTTCCTTTTTCCAGCAAACCAGGTAACTAGTGCTTTGCTAGAGGAAGCATCTTTGGCCGGAAAGGAAAGAATTTCCCAAAATGTATGCCAGTCAGTAATAAATAAGAGACGTACGGAGCTAATCAGCTCATTCTGGAGCAGTGTGTTTCAGGATGCCACATTGTGAATGAGGTGTTTCTGTAAGCTAATGCACATGAACGGCTTCGTTTGCTTTTGTGAGCGGACAGGACAAGCTTGCTTCTGTCCTGGCTGAAGACAGGCTGCTTGCTGGCAGGGAGTCCTATGGCTGTGTCTGTCCTGGAGACCCTTGGATCTTTATTTCTTTAAGATTGAGTGTGGGCTGGAACCTGAATCCTGTTCCTCCTGTAGTGCCTCAGTGGTATGGCAGCTTTCCTTGGGGCTTCTCCTGGGAGCAGCAGATGCTGTGCCAGGGGACATGTGGCCCAGCCAGGAGAGGCTCCTGTGCCGCTCTCCCCCTTCTCGGGCTTTACTGACCATCTGCCAGCACTCCATCTGCAAGCAGTTGCCCTGGAGCACTGCATCAGCCTCAGTAGTGGTGTTAGAGGTAGTGTCATTGCCTCTGTGAGCCGAATTCTCGCTCCTGTTCTTCTTATTCCTGTTTCTTGTCCTCTGCAGATCCTTACTGCAGGATCCTGGTTTCGGGCCGTACATGGCCCAGCTGGAGACAGCCTTGGCCTATGCCTTAGCTAAGCAGTCTGTCAGCACACGCCTCTGCTTTCCTTCACTCTCGCAGCCTAAGCAAAGTGCTTATGATCTTGTAGTTCTCCCTTTGGCGGTTTAATTTGGTCCCCAGCAGGTCCCAAGGGTGTCGTGTATTGTTAGCACTCTGTCCTCCCCTAGTTTGGTTGCCTGTCCCCCCTCTCTTCCTTCAGGGATGGAGCAAACTCCAGACTTGTGAGTGATGATGTAACTAACCACTTGGTTCAGCTTGAAAGTCAGATTTGTCGTGCTGAAGTTCAACACTTCATATCTTGCCCTAAATGTTCCCTATTGTGTTTCTCATCTTGCACTTCGGGGGCCACAAATGATGCATCAGCTAGCAGGACATTACACAAGAATGCCAAAGGTTTTCTTTGTCAGACTGGCTGGTTTTTTTTTGCATTTGGTGTTCTGGCAAACAAAATAGAGTCAGTAAAAGTAGGGTTAATTTTGTCTAGTTGTTTAAGAACATCATGCGATTGGACACCAGTCTTAATCTTGTGGTTAAAAGAATGAAAATGATGGAGAAGCACGTCCCACTGGTTGGGGATTGACCATCCTCTTAGTACTTTGTCATTGTGACCCCCCCATTGTCATCTAATTTCTAGTTAAAATTTTAATTTCAACCTGACCTTGCCAAAAGCTTCTTTCTTGTTCCTAATTTAGAGGTCTGGATTAGTCAACGTACGTTTGATAAAACACATAGATTTGCTCTTTGGGTTTTCTACACTCTCAGTGACGGTCATGTCCGTTCTCTCTAGTTGTGAAAATACCTGGTTCTGCCATGGGCTTGCTCTAGTGGCAGGATGAGATTGTCATCGTATAGAATGGAGCCTGGATGTCTGTATGTAAGATAATTGCTTTTCAAGTCCTTTATGCTTGTTTTTGATACTAGTTTTTGTATTAAGTATGTCTGCTAAAATAACAAGTACTCTGCCTGTGATGCTTGTCTTGCTTCAGTCTGCAGGCGTTGAGGAGATGTTTTCTTTTTCCTGGTAGAAAGCTCTTGTCTTACTCCACTATCAGTAGCTCTCATGTGTTATCTTCATTCACTAATTAGTGATAATAAGATAGCTTTATATGTAATAAGTTACTGTCAAGTTTAAATCAAATCTAATTTGGTTTAGTGAAGCTGTGTATTGCCAAACCAACTGCACGGGATAGATGTCAGAGATGGAAAAGATAAGATTGCTTTATAGTTGTATTTATAAATAACACTACCTGTTGCAGGTATTTTGTCAAAGTAATTATAATCTTTTTTTTTTAATTGGTCATATTCCAGCTGTTCCTCAGTGTTTGCAGACGAGGAATTAAGCAGTTTTTTCTGGTTTTTAGTGCAGCTGCTGTTTGTTTTGGAGACCAGCGTTCATGAACGCTAACCGCTGTGCTTGTCCTTTGCGAGCATTTAACATCCCTGCTCTCAAACGTCAGTCCCCCCAATCGAGGCGGTCGTTACTTGGTTTATGGAGCTTCACTTTGTTCTGTGTCTGCATGGTAACAATACTGGATTTGCCAGTCCAGTGCCATCCTGTCTCAGGGTTGTGACTGAGTTCTGTTGCTCCCGTTTAAAGCTCGGGGGGTTTGACTCGTGTGGCAGCAGCACGTCCCATCCCGGGAGTTCTCCTCTCGCTGTCCTCAGACCCGACTCTGGGCTGTCGCCCGGTTCCAGCCAGGGGGCAGTTGTGAGACCGGCACAGAGCCTGTGCAGCACCTTTAGCTGCCCGGCATGGGCCGGGAGAGGATCGACTGACGGGCTGTGCGGCTGAAGGACAGGTCCTCAGTCCCTAAATGTAATTTATTTGGTGGTTTCATTATCTGTTTATTTTAAAGGCACAATGAAATATTTTAAGGGGTAGACAATGAAGCTCACTCCCCTTAGGTTATTCTTCTTGCTTTTCCATGCTTTGGGCTCACCTGGCTTTTGACTGTCATATAGAGAAATTTCCTTCATTTTCCTGGTCTTTTGATGAAGCTGTTCTGTTTTTCCAGGACTGGCAGCCACCATTTGCGTGTGATGTTGATAAGCTTAACTTTACACCGCGGATCCAGAGGCTCAATGAACTAGAGGTAAACTGTAAAGCTGAGCGTTGCTTCTGCTCTAAAATGTTTAAGTGTTTTTTTGAGAGGTGGTGTTTTCCAGTGGATTGACCATAAGCTGTGTTTGACTTGAGCTGACAGCACTTGGGACCTCTGAGCATCAGGTTTTAATTAGCACAGGAATTCATCTGTTTCAGAATCTAGTTAAAAACATGCCAAGCATAAAAAGAAAAGTTAGTCCTCATTAAAGGGACAAAATTCAGACCTTTTCCACACGGAGGTGCTTATAAGGGGTTAACCTCAAATTCTCAAGCGCCACAGATCTGTGTCTGAGTTTTGCATGTCTACAGCATCTTTTAAAAGTAGAAGAGATGAAACATTTAGAGAGTGCTTTAAAAATAACAAGCCATTTGGAAGAAACAATTACAAAATCTGGATTAGGTTGGTGGAAATTTGCTGTTTGCAAGCACTTTCATTCACTGCTTTCATGAATTCAGACTGGAAGAAGGGGGTGGTGAGGAGTCCTGGGTAGCTCACTACTGGTATGAATTGGAATGACAGTGACTCTTTGTCTGCCTGATTCTTCTCGTGATTCGTCCTGAAGTCCTGATGTCGTTATGTGGGTGCCACGGTAAGGGCTCGGACGCTGGCTTTGGATGCTAAGAGAGATTTGTGTGGACATTAAGCTGGTTCAGAGCTCTCTGGAGTTTAAGAGCAAGCTAGTCTGTATGCACGTGACCGTGTTTTTACCTTAAGAACAGAAAATGTGATGAAAGTAAAAGGTGTCAAAATTTAAGGCTAAGCCACTACCCTTTGACATAGCAACAGTCCAGTTATCTTACTGTGCAAACTGCTGTGCAAACAGACATGTTGGCTTTCCCTCCCGTGACCGGTTTGTATCCATAAAAATGAAACAAATGCAGTTGGGAGTGGAAAGGGATTTTTAAATTTTTTTTTTTTTTTTAATAAACCGTAACTATTGGGGTTTTTTTTGGTTTATTACAAATAAACCAAATTATAATAAACTATTACATGTATTCATGGAATAAATCCTAGCAATGCAGCTAGTTTAGATAGTTTTTGGCAGTAATAACTCACTGCTTTTCTGTTCTCAGAACGTACTTTTCCAAAGGCAGTAAAAGTTAACAAAAAGTGACCCGAGAAAAGACTGGTGGTGTCTGTATGGAGTTTTTTTTCTGCATGTGATGAGAGGGTCAAAATGCAACCTTGCACTTGTAGAGGGAAAAGCCAGGTAGGCAACTGAGGCTGCCACGTTACTAACACTGGGATACAAAAGCTTGATCTGTGTCTAATATGCAGTTCTTTTTTGTTGTTGTTTTTGTTTTTCCAGGCCCAAACTCGTGTAAAGCTGAATTTTTTGGACCAGATTGCAAAGTTTTGGGAGCTTCAAGGATGTACACTGAAAATTCCCCATGTGGAGAGGAAGATCTTGGATTTATTTCAACTTAATAGAGTAAGACTGTTACAAGGGAGAAACACGTCCTAAAAAGAAGTTGTGTTGTCTCAGGTTCTGGGATGGTATCAGAGCAGTTCAAGGGAGATTTTGGGGTATATCTAAGCTGAAAAAAGTATTACTTTGTTTAACCTAACACAGCTAGTGTGACAAAATAGTAAGAAATATATATAATGGGAATTTTCCTGTGAGCTAGGAGATCAAATTAAATTCCTAGCTCTTCTTTAAAGTTCACTTGGATACAAGCTGGTCAAGAATAAACTTAGGCTTAACTGGAGAAAGCTTCTGAACAATGACAGCCATGAGAAAAACATTTTTCCATTAGAAATATGGGAGAAAATCACAGTTGCTTTTAGGATGAAGCTTGTTAAACTTCTGGAGAAGTTTGTGTTCTGATGGCAAGTGATGCAGTTCACTGACCCCAAGGGTACGCTCTCTCCGTTTTCTTTATGGTTAGGGTAGCTTTTGTTGGTTGCTTTTGAGCCTATTTCATAGTGCTTGTTCCAGTGAGGAGAACTGATTGTACTGTGTTAGAAAGTAGTGTTGGAACGCAAAGTGGAGGCGTGACAAATTGCAGCCAGACAAATTCCCAAAAGCAGGCTGAATTACTGCCTGGTCATCTAATGCAGGTACTGACTTGTTTGCAAAGTAATTCAGCAAGTTTACAATTCCTTTATAGGTTATATGTTATACGTTCCAGTTATAGCTTTTAAACAACTTTCATGTTTTGTGGGGTTTTTTTAAATCTATACTTTTCTGGTTTAAAATAGTAATTGTGTTGTCTTGCCTTTTAGACTAGCAGTGCTTTCCTTAAATGCTGGTAATGTTAGTATTAAACGTATGACCATTTTGTTTTCACTTTTTAGCTAGTTGCAGAAGAAGGAGGATTTGATGTTGTTTGCAAGGAGAGAAAATGGACCAAAATAGCCACTAGGATGGGATTTGCTCCTGGCAAAGCCGTGGGTTCACACATCCGTGCGCACTACGAGCGCATTCTCTATCCTTACAACTTATTCCAGTCTGGAGCGAGCCTGTTGGTAAGCGATATTGAAGCTAATTAAGTCCAGTCAATTTGTCAGCCAGTCTGTTTGGGTTTTTTTGTTGTTGTTTAACTGATGGAACATTTCCATTTTGTGCTTTATGGCATGCAGGTGACAAGATGCAGTCTGTGGTGTTCGTGCAAGCAATTCAGAAAGCCATAGGCAAACTTTGAATCAAAAGTAAAGTTTTTAGAATTACTCTTCAAGGTGATCTCTCAGTGACTGCTTTGAATACTACCTTTTTGTATTTTCTCTCTACAGTTTACAGAAGCATCGTGAAAATGGTCATGAAACACTTTCTGAGTTCCTGTATAACAATTTCTTAACGCTCTTTTGTCAAATGCAGAATGCTGCTATATTCACAGATCGTTATAGGTCCATATCTCAAACAGGACAGGAATGTGTTGGGTCTGTATCACTTGCACGCAGAGTGACTGAGGAACCATATCAAACCAGGGCAGTTTTCTGGCTGTATCTCATCTCACTTAAGGGTGACCAAGTTCAAAGATGTTTCATGGATGTTGCAGTGTAGTTAACGGTATGGCTTATGACTTTTTTCGAGCTTAAATCTTCATCCATCCTGCTTAGATTTGGCCATTAAAATTCAGGGCTGGTCGAGAGTGGAAACAACACAATCTCTAATGAAGAATAGAGCTTCTCTTTTAGAGCAGTAGTAATTTTTTTGGAAAACCCAAACAGGTTGCCTTTCTCAACATACATTTTTATTTATTTGAAACACTCATTACCATGCTGATCTTTCAAAGAGAGGAGTGTTGACCATTTTTAAGCAATGAAAGCCCTAATCCTGTGACAGGTATGTCTCCGTCTGTAGAAATCAACACTAGCCTTTTACCTAAAGCTACCCAAATGAGGGAGGGATTTGACATAGGTCAAGAAAGGTTGGAATTGAAGGTTCTTTACTTAGTGATACTTTTCTGTGAAGAAGAGCTAGCTTCTGAACACCCTTCAAAAAATAATTTAACTTGTGTAGGTTTGAGTGTTTTGTGAATGGAGCAAAAGAACAAAATATAGTTTTGTTTCCCTACTGCTGTAGGGAGACTGCTGTACTGAAAATATTTTGCCTTGCCTCAAACACGTTCCTGTCAAACAGTGGAAAGCACCACCATTTTCTGAAGGCATTTCATTGAAATTTTTGCATTTTTATTAGTTCTGAAAACTGCAGATGATCTTTTTTTTCTTTTTGAAGGTGGTGTGTTTTGTGACATCTCGCTTTGCTTTCATATTTTTGAGGTGCAGTTACACAGGAAGGAGCGAGTGGACAGTTGTGAAGCAGTGCACCTGGTGCCACACCCCCATGCAGTTGTCTGTCACTCAGTTGATGTTTACATTCATGGTTTTCTCAGAGTTGGACCATTTTGGAAGAGAAAAGCCATCTCAAATTGGGTCATGCTCCTTCTTAAATGTAACTTTCCAAGCTCTCTCTTGCAATGGGCACCTGACTTTGTGTATAGTGGATGCAGTTCTGGAAAAGTTATATAGGTGTGATGGATTTGTCCTTGGCGGGGGGCCAACGTGCACACACCTGCTCACCCAATTCTACCCCCCACCCAAGGATAGGGGAGAGAGTTAAAGGGGTAAAGGGACAAAGGACTCGTGGGTTGAGATAAGAACAATTTAATAACTAAACTACAATAATATTGAAAATAACCCTATATCCAAATATACAAATTAGTGATACACAGTGATACTGCCCCCCACCCGATGACCAAGGCTCAGCCTGTTCCTGGCTAACGATCCCGGAGCAGGGAGAGTCCCGAAACCGCACTCACGGAACTGAGAGAACAGTCCGAGGGTCCCAGACCGAGAGCTGACCGGGTGGGTGGGAAAAGGCCTTGGGAGAGGGACCACCTGTCATGAGATGACCCGGAGCAAAAGAGATCCGGAACCAAAAGGGACGATCTTCCGGAGGGTCCTCGCCTCTATCCTGGGCATGCTGTGTATGCTGTGGAATAGATTATTGGCCACTTTGGGTCTCAATCCCGAACCTAGGATCAAATCCTGGGCTGGTCACTGGGGCTGTGCTCTCTCCCAGCTTCTCCTGTTTGCAGACAGCCAGAGAAGCTGAAAGACCTTGGCAGCCACGTAAACGTCACTGTTATCAGCTTTGTTCTGAGCACAAATCCAAAACACAGACTCTTGCTAGTTATTATGAAGAAAGTTAACTCTGTCTCAGCTTAACCCAGGACAGTAGGTATGGCTAACGTCATGTTTTAACTCCTCCCTCCCCCCCCCAAAAGCTGTTAAAATATTCCCCTCCCATACGTGGCAGAGATGTATACTTTCAGTGAACTGATAGAATCCACATTTTTTTGGTTTAGCTCACTTTTTGCTCTAAGATGTGACTTTTTTTTTTTCTTGTTGTTGTCTTCCAGCTGAGTTTGTTTTGCAATGTATTTTTTGAGGGAGAATCTCAGATGAGATTCTTTTTGGCTTTCTTCCATGTGTTCTCAGTAAGTGGTGCTTTCCCAGGTGCTTCCTGTGTAGGTGTCCGTTTTATTGTATGTCTGTTCAGTGCTTTACTGGGAATCTAAGCATCTGTGATTTTTGTTTCTGGAGAAGATGCAGCTAGTCGACTTGACAGCTGTCAGTTTGAGATGTGTGGTTCCTTCTTCGATATTTCAGCAAACCTTTTGAGAGAAACTCTTCATGTAGTCAGGATGATCATCCATAAAAGATTAGTGCTTGCATTCACTGATGTTTTTTTTTTTTTTAAATTGGTAGTACTTGCAATATTCTTTGATTTTTATTTGCAAAAACTGAAAATATGGAATGATGTAGTTTCGACTGATGACTATGCCGTAACTTAAATCTCATCCAGATCAGTGTATACATCAATTCTTTATATGTGGCTTAACTATCTATATTAAACTGGCTTCAGGAGTTACTCTGACAAATATCCCAGCTGGAGATATTTCTATATACATACCAAAATAGTGAAACTATCTGGAGCTGTGAACAGATAGCAATCTTGTTCAGTCAAATGGCAAAAATTTCTTAAATCAGCCAGTTTATAATTCTCAAAGCAGCTCTCTACAGGCCTATATATATTTTTATCTTGAAACATTGGACTAGACAGGTCTTGGGTGTTTGTCTCCACCGTGGTTGCAGCAGACCTGTTCGTGTGCAGGTTCTTAGCATCTGTGCCTCGCTTCTATCAGCCATAGTACCCACCAGAACGATACTATAGAATCACACCGTATGCCCGGAGGGATAAGTGTCCCCCTGTGTGAATTGAGGTGTTCAGAATTTTCCATCAATGCATCTTCTGTGACACACTGCCCAGAGGTTTGCATGATTTAGAACATGGCTGGAGATGCACTGACGGTGTTCTGTTTCTCACTGAGTACGACTGGTTCAGTAATTCTGGATCTGGTCTGTTTTCCAAACTAAGGCTTTAATGTCCTGAGTGGGTTTCACATATCCAAAGATTTATATGTGTATGCGTCTAATAAAGATGTTTCTGTGTGAGATAGTTCCCTAGGATCTTTTATTGTTACTGGAGAAAAGTAAACATCTCTGGAGTTTGGTGGTGCTTGTCCTCAAGTGGATACACATGGAGGTAGACCAGTTGTATTCAGTGAGTACAGGGAGCCTGGGGGATTCGTTTAGTGTAAATTACTACTTCATAAGCATCTAAACGTGGAGGAGATGAATAGATGAATTCTATTGCTTTTTTTTTTTTTTCTTTTCCCCATCTTTTGACATCCTGGAGGCCTTGTGAACATTCCTGGTGTGTCCTTCAACTGCTGAAGGAGCTGCTCCTTCACGGTTTCCATTGGTGGACTTGTAATCTCCTCTCTGCCGCCATTTGGAGCTCAAGGATTGTGTGTGCAACCATCTTCTCAGAATATAATGAAATGATGATCACAGGCTAGGTCACAGTGTGTAGGATGAGCTGATGGGAGGCTCTGCTGGGTGAGGAAAGGGCTGAAGAAGCAGCAGCTGGTGTCCTCGGTTAAAGAACCGTGCTTGCAGCTGATCAGGTCGGTCTAGGAGGTTCAGAGGAATTCCCATCCTTAAGACAGGACTTAGACTTCTAGTTCTTCTATGTACAGTTGAAGATGTTAATTAACAGCCATCTCGTATTACTGCTTTGCCTTCGGGTTACTGAGGCACTGGGAAATGTTTCTGCTTAAATAGTTGTTGAAACCTCACTATTTAGGAAATGTCCTCTGGGCTTTTTTTCAGTGAACACTGCTTTTTTCTTTTCTTTTTTTTTTTTTTTCCTTGGGCACTCCGCTGAAGTGAGGCAAGTTGTGCTGTTTGTTGGTTTTCTCTTTCCAGGTTTCATTACTCTTCTTCAGGAGAAGCTGTTTGCCATCTAGATATTTGCTTTCAAGGATCGTATGTCCTCTGTTACCAGAAGGAGTGGAAATTTTTTTTTTTAGTGAAAGATTTGGGTTTCACAGGAGGACACGATTCAGGGAACCAAATTTTATAGAAGTCATTGAATTTGGCAATGTTCTATGTAGCATTAATCTCATTTTGCTTTTCTGTTCTCTCGTTTTCATGTTTTCCTACTCGGTTGTCTTTTCTGCTTGTCTGTTTTCTGTCTGGGGCTATAGTTATTTTTTTACTTTCTCCCACTGATGTTAATTTGAAATAATTCACATCTTCTTGCAGCGTGAGCTTTGATGGAGCATGCTCTTTTCAGGAGCCGGCTGCAGCGCTCGATGGCCTCCGAGAACGCAGCACGGGCTCGTGCCCACCTTTGGGTCTCAACCAGGACTTACTGCTCCTGTGCACAAGCTGCAAAATTGGGTGGTTTTGTGTATTTAATGTTGAAATTAAGTCAGAAATTTGCTTTCAAAGAATAAATCTAGAGTTTGCAAAGTCTTAAGATTGAAGGCAGTCCTGAATAAAGCAAATTCTGAAGGTTTCTTTGAGCAGTGTTGTGGACTGTGGGTGACAGTTAATTATATCCTGCTGCCCTTAACTGATATTTCTTTTTTGTTAAATACATATTTCTTTCAGTGTGAACTTTTCTTCTAAAATACCACATTTTCCTCCTTTTCCATCCTGCCTTCTGACTGTCATTTCTTTCCGGAAGTCTGATTTCTGTGTTGTTTGCAGAGCATCAGTCCGTATGCCGCGGCAGTGGTTCTCCTGCAGCTCCTGTCCTGTTCCTCTCCTGTGGTGGGAACAGATTAACAGAACTGGGGAAAGGCGGATCCAGCAGTTCATGTGAAATACTTTATGACAACGTAGACTTTTTCTTTCTTTAAGATTCGTTGTTTACTCATTTAGAAACTGTTTTATTTTGTCTGCTGTTACTGAATGTTGTGTGGCTTGACAAACATGGAATTGTCATTAATTATTTTTTCTTGCCAAATGTAGGCACAGTTTGCACAATTAAATCTGTTCGTTCAGCAGCTTGAAAGAACTAAAACTGTTCTTGGATCTTCTTCCCTTCTGGCCTTAATTTATGCAGCAGAGGTTTCCTCTCCAAAACATAGAGCGTCGCTTTTGCAGTGTTCTTCAGACCAAATGACATTTCAGTGAAGACAGGGATGTGCGATAGGCTGTAATTTACTTTCCTATTGCTCTGGATGTTCGCATCACAGTGATGCAACCTCAGGACACTACAACAGTCTCCAGCGTGCTGTTGGTGTGGTCTCCAAAAGCACCATCTAGAAGAACTGGTGTTGGTGTTCCCGTAGAGAAATGTTCGGTACTCATCCTGTAGATAAAGGATGACTTCAGCATTTTTTAAGATAATTTATGGTTATTGTGGTAAAAAGGCAGGCTGTATAAAGTGATTTTGTGACTTATTCAAGTAGGTAACGTTACAGTTGTCATAAATACTGTTCTTATTAACTCAGCCCAGTTATTAAAGTCCTGTCTACATTATTTCACATTAGCCAGGAAATTTTTCTACATAAAATTTGTATTAGAAGTGGAGGCAGAAATGAAGTAATCAAACGGTGTCTCGTTAGTGCTTGCAGAAACCGGATCTCACCAGTGACACGAAGGACAAGGAATATAAACCCCACGATATTCCACAGAGACAGTCTGTTCAGCCATCTGAAACTTGTCCACCTGCTCGTCGAGCAAAACGCCTGAGAGCAGAGGTGAGAGAATCTGTCTGTACATGGGCAAATGCTCTGCGGTGACTGAGCTGGAAGTAGTCATGCAGTGATGGTTTGCCTAGCACATGGCACAGCGGGCTTTAGTTAAGTTATAGGACAAATGTTATTTGATCAGATCGCTAAATGTATAGGCAGAGTAAACATCTGTTGAACTTTTTCTTTGTCACAGTTAAACATACCTAAATATTGATAAATGCATACATGATAAATAAAATGGTAGGGATTGTGTGATACTTGAAAAAGAGCGTTACTGAGGTTTGGACTTCTGAGAGGCTCTTCTGCTGAAGCTGTTCCACTTATACATTAGTTACGAGTGTGTCTGCTATAAGAATGTTTTAGCATAATTATAACTAATGCGAGGCTCATAGATTAAAATATGGGTGACAGCTTCTAGAAATGAAGCTTGTCTTTTGCAGCTTTGATCTCTGTCACTTCCTCAGAGGATAGCCACTGAACAGTAGTTACTCTTTAAATGTGTTGGGAGGTTTCTGTAAATCTTTCATGAGTTGAAGCCAGAGAAGGTTTTTGTTACAGCATTAGCATTCGTGCATTTTAATTTTTTTACCCTGAGTTCTGTCAATTTGCAAAACTTTCACTGGGCCGTATAACGAGAAATGCATAACAATAAGTCAGTATGGTTTTGTATGATCAAACAGGATTAATCTTACATGTGTTTAAGAAATATTATTTATTTGGATAAGCATAAAATTTATTGACTATATTGCATAGAGTTCTCCTGTGCAGACATATTGTTGGAGATCACTGTGTGTCTCCTTTGCTGGATAACGGTTCTACTGTACCTTCAGTCCTTCCAGACTGATGTTCCTGCCTTCAGAGAGTTTACTGTTTCTTTTGTTTGAGCAGATGGAGCGTAGAGGGGGCTTATTCCCAGGAGATGATCTCATTAGTAGTGACATCATGAATGGGAAAGGTCATGATTGCCTCTCTTTGGTTATAATCCAGGTTTCTATTGAAGTTTGTTTTGGACTCTCCGTTAACTCCCATTGATCTAGTCATGGTCTTTATTATTACCAAGTAGTACAGCTTAGTTGTTGCAAATTCTGCCTATAATTATTCTTAGTTAATAAGTTGCAATTAAGGTTTTCTAAAGCATTTCCTCTCAAATACCTGGTTACAAGTAGATTTATAGTTCTGAGAAAACCTCAGTAGTTGGATCTGAAACTTTCCATTTGAAGCATCTGCCTTTGGGTGAAAGATGTTGGTTCTCCCGTGTCCTTTAAAGATGAACAGCAGGGCAAATAGATGCTAACATTTTAGCTGTTTCTCTAGAGATGGTGTCAGATGACACTAACAAAGGGAGCACGTTTTTGTCATTTCTGTGGAAACTAACTGCTCGTACTTACCAAATGCAAGGCCACCCTCTCAGCTC
>NW_010110803.1:21920-36791 GCF_000699245.1 Pterocles gutturalis
CTGCTGATGTTGTGCACCTCATCTCGTGGAAGGAAAATGCTTGAATAAGAACAGAATTGAACCTTACACAGCTAAGGCTGAATGAAGCAGCACAGACTGATTTGCTTGGGAAGCAGCTGTAGTGTTTTAAGACAATAACTTCCAAAAGTTGAGATTTGTTAACGGGAGTGTTCCATTTCAGTGCAAAGTCAGCTAAGTTGATTAAATCCATTTTGTTCTACATTGAAGCTACAAGCAGTTGATCCTTGCACTGACCTGGTTGCAAAGTAGTAATGTTTGGTTTGGTCTTGACTTCTTGCTCTGACGAGATACACAAGGACTTGTTAGTGTCCTAAATTGTAAAACCCGAGTTCATTCCCATGTTTACCAGTTCAACATTTCCTGCTTTTCCACAGCTAACCATCTACTATAAACCATTAAAATAAGTGAACTACAGGAAAGTACTGTAAATTGTTCTTAATAGCAAAAAATGCAGCCTGTAGGATAAGTGTTAGCTTGCTGTTGTTAGTCACATCCAGTTTTACCTTGCCCTTTCCTACCTGGAGGGTAAACACTTGGGAGAAAATGTTCATAATTAGAAAGGAAAAGGGCAATGACAGTCACAGGCTGCTTTTGAAATGCGAAGGATTTAGATGATAGCTGTAGAAAAGATAAGTGTAAAAGACCAGAATAATGCTGTGGAAGTGAAAGTGAGATGAATTGATACAATAAAAGGCTCAGGCTGAAAAAAAGAGCTGTTCTGGTGAAGCTGGGTATAGGCTCAAGCACAGACTATGGACACAAACTCGTAGAAGTTAAAGATGCGGAAGATGGGGCATCTGTTATTGAGTTGCTTGAGGATCAGCGCAGACTGATGCTGATTCAGTATTGCTAAATGTCATTGTGAACAGCAGTTCTTTGCATGTCTTAAGCAATGGGATCTCTGTCTGGTCTCATGGAGACAGTCATTTGGACAAAGAGAACACAAAGTGAAGGGAAAATAATGTCAAAACCACCTCTGTAAAAATCCAAAGCAAACAAACAAGCCTACCAAAAAAACCCCAAACAGAACAGCAACAAACCCTCTCCTTGAAATACCCGCTGATGCCTTCAGGAGGGAAGTCCTGCGTTCAGAGCGCGGCCAACAAGTCCCAGTCTGTGGGGCTTTGGGAGTGGTTGGTAGTGGACTGACTGGTGTGAGTAGCAAGAGAGGGGTTGCCTGACCTCATTTCCTTAAAAAATTAGAATTAAAACATACAGTGTTGGAGAAACCCATCTTTATGCTGAGGGATTTAAGGATTGTTCCCCCACAGTCTCAAAACTTTGGGGAAGAAATATAAGAATTAAATGGAAAAACATTATTCTGTGTTGAAAGCTCCACAATACATGGCGTTCCTGCTTAGAAGACTGGAGTGTGTTCCGCTTCTTGAGAGTAAAAGAAAATCTATGAAAGACAAAGTCCCTTGCTCCTTTGCCACTTATCAAGTTCCACTGAAATCAAATTGAAAACATGGTATTGTTATTGGCAAGGGCTTTTTGTAGGATTTCCTTTCAAATCTCTCACGGTTGTTCCCTGGGTTATTTCACTCTGACCTCTTTTTTTAAATAATGGAATACAAGTGTTGCAGAAATTCAGCTTGCCTTTTTAGCTTTATTTGTTTGTAAGTATAAAATGGTTCTTTGAGTTTAAATGAGGTGCTCAAAGTGTCTATCTGACTTCCATTTGCCCGGCTTTTTCCTAGAACACACCGGGTTACAAGTTTCAAGACTTCCATTGTACCTCGGTGAGGTGTTTGTGTCTCACATCAGCTTGTTTGCTGAACCACTGCGGTCCTCTCTTGGCATCTATCAGAGTGGATTCAGATTTGTGTGCAGAAATATTTTTTTGAATTTGGAAATAAAAATTGTCTTTTTTTTCCCCAGTTCTTTTCTCAGCTCTCGAGAGTATAGAAAAGTGTGTGTTAAAACCTTGCAGGATGTGCCACCGACGTTCCTGAACTGCAGAGAATTATTTAGATCTTTTGTTAGGACTCTGTGTGTTGGGCACAGCTGGCTTCTTCCCTTCCTGGGAGCCAAAGCGGCTCAGAGGGGCAGGAGGAGCACCTTTGGGTGTGCAGCCTTTCTGCAGAGCTGCATGCAGCGCCCTGCTGGGTTTTCCACTGTCGTCAGTCCGTGCTTGGGCCGGCAGCCGTGGGTTCAGATGGTAGTGAGCGTTTTCCCAGATACAAAGTGTTCCATCTAAGGATATTACTGATGTTTTCCTTTTCTTTTTTTTTTTTAAGGCAACCAATGTTAAAACTGAGTCTGACCCTCCAGAAGCCAGAACTCATAATCTGAGACGTAGAATGGAGTGTGCACCTCCAAAGTGTGAAAATGGTGAGTGGCAAGTGGGGAGCGAGACAGAATGCAAACGCGGTTTCTCTTACTTTGTACAAACATGTTTTAAGACCAGAGTTAAATTCATCAGTTGGAACAATTCAGAATATTTTTTAAAAAATTACTTCTGTTAACTTCATTTTAAAATTGGAATTAATTGTAAAAGTTTTTACGGCTTAGAAATCCTTTTGTTTGTTTTGTGAGTGGTTGAATTTTCTTGGAGAAGAAGATATTTTCAGTTGAAAAAAATTCCTACTTTATTTTTTTAAAACTTCAGTGTCTTTTATGGAGCAATCAAAAATGAGATTTGAGCCACATTTTGATATTGTGTATGTTAAGTGGCTACCATCAGTCCACTGGCTTTCAATAGAGGAAACTCTTTTAAGAAGGTTTCAGATTTCAGATACTTTTAGGAAAGAATTCAAATTTGAAATCAGGAGATGATACTCATGAAACCAAAATATACTATGTTGTGAACTTAACCATAAAGTTCCCATAATATTATTTTTTTTTAATTGCTTCTGTCCATAGTCCCGAGTCTGTTGTTATCTGTCCTTAAGAAATAATAATTTCAAACTGAAGACATAATGAATTCCATCAAACAGAAGAATAAGCTTATTGACAAATTTGACAAAGCAAATATAGGAACTATTTACAACTATGTAATAATTGAAATGAACTAAGCTGTTTGCCAGTCTCCTTTGTGTCATTCAAAATATTTTTTTCAAGAATTTGTGTAGATTGTAGTTCTTTTTTAATTTGATTTTTTTTTTGTTAAGGAACATCTTTAAGCATTAACCTTTCTTCTTTTTGCCCCTGAAGAGCAGAAGGAAAAAGATCTAGACAGTTTTTTAATGATTAAATTTCTGTTAGATGTAGCCATTCTTCTCTCTAATATCTTTGTTAGCTCTTGGACTCCGGGAAATGCTTTGGATCATCTCATGCTCAGGTGTTAAAGGTCTCTAGCGCACTTGTAACTTTAGCTGAGAACTTCACTGCCCCTGTGTCTTCACCAGCCCTGGGATTCTCCACACTGCTGTATGGGTTTGGTTGTGTTGTTTTTTATAATGTCAGGAATGAAGATGTGAGTAAAGACAAGTGCAAGTTATGCAGGAGTGTAAGACTAAAGGAACTGCTTCATTGTCAGGCTGTTTCTGCTGCCTGCCCGTCTGTGATGATACGTTTTCACGAAAGCTACTGCTGCAAGAAACTGAAGAGTGGAGATCATTGTAGGGAGCTGTCATGTTGTTTCGTGTCTCCATGTGACGTGCTGCTGCAAAATTGATGGAGTAATTCAACCAGATTTGTTAACACCACAGGGAAACAAAATCTTATCTTATGAAGATAATCATAATTTAATTTAATTTCAGTGGGATTTAAAATACCCACTCAAATAGCGTGGTGTCTGGTAGTTATTGCTAGCTTATGGCGGCATATGTGGTTTGTCTGATACCAGCTGCTGTAGGCATCTCAAGGGTTCAGATCTTGCCTTAAGTTAACTGAAACAAGTGTGTGTATGGGATAACAACTAATTCAACAGATAACTTGGAGTGATGCAGTCTAATGAGTAGTAACAAATAAAATAAATAACAAGTAATGCTAAGCATTAAAACATTTTGTAATACCTTCATTTTTTTTTCTGTTGCACCAGAAAAGGAAATGCATAGCACAGTGAAACTTCCTGAGAAGAGAGAACACGCTGGTGAGCCAGAAAAAGACAAATCCAAAGTTCGATCTAAAAAACCTACTAATGCTGTGAGTATGCCCTGCCTTCCTGCTGCTTCAGACTCACTGCAGGTGTTTCTGGGTTTCTCTTGGGTGTGCTGTGAAATCTCACGTCATTTATATCACACTAAGGACTCTTTTGTTACTCTTCATGTAAGGCTGTGGCTGAAACAAAGCAGTATCTGTGCCTGCTGGACTAGACAGACTCCTAAAGCTTCGTCCTGTTACAAAGCTGAAAACAACAGGATAGTTAAGTTTCACTACCTGTAACTGCAGTAACTTGTTTTCTGTCTCCGAGGTACAGGCTCAAAATAAGCATTTTGAAAGAAGAGTCCAAATAGAAGTGGCTCTTCTGTGGTCTGGCTCTCCAGCAGACCTGCCACTTATTCCACAATTCCAGGAGTAACTTGAAAGCTTTGTTCAAATGCTTCTTAAAAACCCAACCCTGTTCTTGTTCCAACTCTCCACACACTACCACCCCCTTCCAGAAAAACCCCAAACTGAAAGGGGAAGGTAGTTAGTCTCACTTCTGAGAAGATACTGTGATTCTTTCTGACCTGGGTCCTTCCTAAAACCAAAAAAAGTTCTTTATTTACTCATAGTCATAGCATAGAGTCACAGAATGGTTTGGGTCGGAAGGGACCCCTGAACCTGTAGCTGGATACACCCCAGGATGAAATGTGCAGACACTGGAAGCCTGACACCCACATCCCCAAACAAAAAAAGGTTGTGGGGAGGAGCAGGAGATGCTGCTTCTTTTTTAATAACATAAGACAACATTGTCTGCTTGAACTTGCAGTTCTGCTCTGTGTTTGAGAGGAGCCTTCCAGGCTGTGTGTAACGAAGGTGCGGCCTGGGGCGGGCAGCACATCCCCCCGACGTTCGGGGTGCCTGTGCCTCTTCTGCGGGGCTCTGGAGCTGCTGGTTGAACTGCCCCCAGATCTGTGTACCAGCCCCCCCGGCCCAGCACACAGAGCTCTGCTGGGAGGCTGGGCCTTCCCAGAGAAAGTGGAGGTCTTGGCCAGTATCTCTGGGGGAGAAAGGAACAGTCCCATGAGGAGTAGCCCCTCTCTCTTCTGAGGTTCCAGACAGTTGGTCTCAGGAGGATGGAACATCTACGCACACATGCTGCGTGTGAGAGCAGCAAGAAAAGGCTTTGTCAGCTGTCAGAAGATGTTGTATTACACCTGCCGAAGCCACAGTGCTGCTGATTTCAACTATCCTGGCCACTGAATCCAGCCTTCTGTCATTTGTAAAAAAAAAAAAACTCAAATACATGGAATGGCTTGCAAGTATTGTGGCCCTTCCTTAAATGACAGAGGGGGGTTATTTAAACTTAGATAAATGTTCTGTGTTCGCTTGTCCCACTTCCGTTTCAGAGATAAAATAAAAATAAACTTTGGCAGATGTCACCGGTGACTGAGCTGCAAAACTACTCTTTCACCATGAGTTGCCCCTCAGTGCTCACATTCCCACTCTGCCTATTTTCTGTTCCAGGTGGATTTGTACGTCTGTCTCCTGTGTGGCAGCGGGAATGATGAGGACCGGCTCCTGTTGTGCGATGGCTGTGATGACAGTTACCACACTTTCTGTTTAATTCCACCCCTTCACGATGTTCCCAAAGGGGACTGGAGGTGTCCCCAGTGTTTGGCTCAGGTAATCTGACAAACCATAAAAGTTAGGCTGAAGGTTATTTTTTATTTTGTGTGGGTTTTTTTTTTTTTTTCAACCTTGATCCTAGGGATTGAAAATGTAATGTGTTATCACTTAAGGTTGTGCAGACAGGGTCATAGAGGGTAAAGCTAAAACGAAGGATAGGCATGCTTCAAATAACGAAACTGTGACTTAATATTTTGTGGCCAAAAATTGATCTGCCTTAGCATTGCTAAAGTTGTAAAGAATACATTGGATTTTAATTGGCACCTTTCCTCAGTATTTAAATGGGAGTCTCTCCGGGTGCTTCAGGGGGGAGGTCTATGCGTCTTTGTTTTGCTTAACTCTACTAGCGGAAGGAGAAATTAGGCATATTACTTCATTAATGTTTATTGTTACATGGCGAATTAAGCTGAGCAGTTCTGTCCTCTGGCTCTGTGTGCCTTGGGGCAGTCAGGTCATTCCGGTCAGCTGTCCTGCCCTCCTCCCTGGAAGGTGCTGACACAGTAGCCTATGTGTGTAAAATCTGAGCACAGATTGTCCTATTAATACATTATAAAAATAATGATTTTTTTCAATTGCAGGAGTGTAACAAGCCTCAGGAAGCATTTGGTTTTGAACAAGCAGCAAGAGACTACACACTCCGCACCTTTGGGGAAATGGCAGATGCGTTCAAGTCGGACTATTTTAACATGCCAGTACACGTATGTTCTTGTATTTATCCTGATGTCATAATGTAGACTCCATTTTCTGTGCTTAGTTAAAATATGTAACTTCTGAGAGGGAGGGGGGAGGTCCAGTTTTGAATGGGTTGAAATCCCAAATCAGAGATTCTCATTTACGTCAGTGAATCCTTGTTCTTGCTGGTGTCGTGGTTTCTTGTTCCACTGGCTTCTTGGTTTGTTGGTGAGGGTTTTTTTTTTTTTTCAACTTTTGAAGAAGTGTCTTAAGGAAGAGAATACTCTCTTGTCACCCATTCCAAAGAGGACAAAGCAGCAGCATGTCCTGGGTGGAACCACATTTCAGCTGCTTTTTTTTTTTTTTTTTCTCTTGTTGAAATGATTTTGAAATGGGGAGATGCTTCAGGCTAATGGAGGTTCCTCCCTGAGATAGCTTTTATGCTCACACTTCTTATATACTGACTCCTGAGTATATACTCCTTGTTTTTCTTCTTCTCATACCTAGATGGTCCCCACCGAGCTGGTTGAAAAAGAATTCTGGAGACTTGTTAGTACCATTGAAGAGGATGTGACAGTAGAATATGGAGCTGATATTGCTTCAAAGGAATTTGGCAGTGGCTTCCCAGTTAGGGGTGGGAAATTTAAAGTCAGACCAGACGAAGAGGTAGGTCTTCATTTGTTCACTGTGTATGTTTGTATTGCAGTTCTTGATTAAATAAGTCTTTTTGGTTCAAAGCAAAATAATGGAACTAGATTGCGAAGTGTTTGTTTTGTGTATCTGGCACAGTATTTGAAGAGGAGAATTACACTGGGGTTTTGAATAAATAAAATTTGCTGTGATCAGACATTAAAAGCCACAGTTTTATCCTAGAAATTATTTGTTAATTTCCAGACTGAAAAAAAAAAAAAGAGTCTTATTTTAACAAAGCGGGTCAGATAAGTTTTGTGAAAAGAGCAAAGACAGTGGAGGTTTTGTTCGTTGATTCATTGACCTGTTTTGTTGTTTTTCAATTGGGAAAGATGCTTTTCTTGCTTTGCTCTTTTAGCAGTGTTACCTTCTTGTTTTGTTTTTGTTTTGCTTTGGTTTTAATTTTATTTTATAGTGTATAAACCTGTGACTGTTCTGTTTAATTTTCAGGAATACCTTGATAGTGGCTGGAATTTAAACAACATGCCTGTGATGGAGCAGTCTGTTCTTGCTCACATCACTGCAGACATATGTGGAATGAAATTACCCTGGCTGTATGTAGGAATGTGCTTTTCTTCATTTTGTTGGCATATAGAAGACCACTGGAGCTATTCGATTAATTATCTGCATTGGTGAGTTTGAAGAATAAACTCAGCCTGAGAAGCAGTCTCCCTTTCATTCCCCTTTCCTCTTTTTAATTAGCGGACTAAAACCAGATTCATAGAGTTCAGGCCAGAATAAACCTTGCAGTGCTCTAGCAGTAGGGTTAAATTTGACACACTGATTCCTGGATTGATTTGCTTTTGGACAAGAGGTCATATTTTGGAAAGAGACATCCATTCCCAGTTTTAAAAAAAATCCATGAGAGATGCAGCAGATACTTCATCAAATGTTTTATTATGCTCAATGTAAAAAAAGCTTGCATGGTTTTTAGTTTTAAAAATCATCTCGCTTCAACTAAGTCTTAGGATCCTGCATATTTTTTGTCTGCTAGATAGATCATTCTATCATAAATCCTCTCATCAAGCAAACACTTGTCAACTGTAATCAGGACGGATCTTTGCCATCTCTTTGATATTCTGAATAGATTGAACTTCTTAAACTTTTCACCTTACAACAGCTCTTCTAGAGTTTGAATTATTCTTGTCACTCTTCCTGAAGCCTGTTCAGCTCTTTAAAAAAATAAGTATTCCAGCAGAATGGTAAAACCACAACCCAACTGCTGTTCAGTAGGTTGTCTTTTTGGTTGGTTATTCAGTTGCTGCTCCTTGAAATGGCTGGTGTTGACTTAATTCACTTGCTTTCTGAGAACTTGACATGATTAAAACAGATGTTTGAGTGAGACTAGGTAAATGAGGATCAAGATTATATTGTAAAAATGACCGTCCTTGTCATTTGTTGCTATTTTTTTGTCTGGGTCTTCAGTCAGGATGAAAGCTGTGGGGAGGAGAGGAGGCTTTTGTTTGCAGTAGAAACTTCATTTCTTCTAGGAGAGCTTCCCTCGCCATTGTTGTAGCAGGATGTGCTGCATTAGTGCCAAATCGCATTGGTGTTTGCAGTCGAGGCCAGAAAGATGCGTAAGTGCCTACATGTGCATGTACACACACGTACATGCATTCGCAGACACGTGTGAAAGCAACCCGGTCCGCTTTTAATTTATTTCTCCTCCAGCGTGAATGTCTTTGACGTCTTTTCATTTGCAGCTATTCTTCTGTATTTCCCTTCAACTCAGAGGCTTATGTCTGGGTTTTTTAGCCTATCTTAGTGACCTGCTGCAGAAGAGACAGTGGTATAAACTCTGAAAAGGCTTCAGAAGGCAGGACTCGTCCTTGTGAAGCACTAAGGATGGCATGTCCCCGTATGCCTTGAGGGAGCTTCTATCCTGGTGTGGTATTTGAGCAGATAGTACCAAATGAGCCGGGCTACAGCAGCAGAGCTTTCAGGATAATAGTTCTCCTGCACGACTCTAAATCCTGTGTTAATTCTTGAAATGGTAAAAGGATAAAAAATAAATCTTTGCTTCTAATGGTGCTTGTAAATAAATAAATAAATAAAATGTCAGTCCTGGTCAGAGGAAGAATTGCCATCCCTGATGCTGTATTTCCAAAGACAGGAATGTGTAGCTCTCAGGTAGCAGTGCAGAAAGAACTGTCACCTTCATCCATTCTGCAGCTTGCTGCTTTCTTAAGGCTGACACCTGAACACGTCTGTTAGAATTGTCTTTCTCTGTTATCTGTTCTCCTGAAGTCCAGAGACCCCTGGTACCAGTAAGTATCCTGCTCCGAGTTCAGCACAGTTTGTAACTGCTGCATCCGTTCCTTGGCACTGACACGTATCAAGGAGCAGAATTCTTGACTAACCCGGTATTGCGTCAGGACACAGAGTTTTTAGTTGCATCTATGACTCATTTTCATGAATTCTTAGAATTGTTCCAAGGTAGTGACCAGGTCCAAGGCTGCGTAGTCATTTAACACTGCATAGTAATGACTCTGCTTGTGCTACTCCTTGTGATACCAGTGGAACTGCTCTTCCACGGTCCCTCCTGCTCGCTGTCCTCTTCACCATGACAAAAGGGCTGTTTGAGCACAGGAATAAATTCCTAGGTATGAGAGATACACTTCTCAAGTCATACTTCACTCTTTGCTTCTGGAATCCTCCCAATTGCTTTACAATTTATGAAAAAAAAAAGAACAGTGTTGGGTCAGCTTAATGCTGCTGGCTCTTCAGGAGTCTTGGAAGAGAGTGATTTGTCTGTTACCTTCTTTTTTAAATACCTTTTCTAACATCATTCTTTCTAGGGGATTGAAAGGCATTTTCATCTTCGCGGTTTGGTGAGCCAGCTTCACAGTAAACATGAAACAATGCCTATTGGAACACAGGCATAACCTTGATTTCCTCAACTGGCTTGCGTTGGGCCAAACTGTTGATGAAAGTTCTCCCTACTCTGGATATGGATTTTGTTTTTTCTTGATGTCTTTTGTGTCTCTTATAGTTGTATAATTTCAAAGTTTAATTTCTACTGACTATATGTTGCTTTTATGGCAATTATGCGCAAGGCAGAAAGAACTGGCTTTGGTTGTTAGACCCAAGAGGGAGTTTGTACTCATGGTAAAAGACAAACAGCTTATATTTTGAAGTTGTGTTGGAATCAGTGGAACTTCACTAAGGACTTCTTCAGTCTTTTTTTTCCCCAGAATATTTTAAGTATGTGCTCAGAAGTGTAGGCAGTTAAAAACTTAGGTCTGGAGGAAGGGACCTGCATAAAATGTGAAGACGCAGGACAGTACATAATCTTTGCATTCCTTCCTTGTGATGTACCCTTCTTTTGACATGGTGTATTGAAGACTGAAAATGTAACTTAACAAGATTGCTTGTATTTAACTTTTTTTAATGATCTTGCAGGGGGGAGCCTAAAACGTGGTATGGAGCCCCAGGGTATGCAGCTGAACAGCTGGAGGATGTAATGAAGAAGCTTGCTCCAGAGCTATTTGAATCTCAGCCAGATCTCTTGCACCAACTTGTCACCATAATGAACCCGAATACTTTGATGGCCCACGGAGTGCCTGTATGTTGTTGGACTCCTGTGCTGTTCCCCCAAACCCACCCCTCTTCCATTTGCACTGAATTCTACTTCAAAGCTGATAACTGAAGCCACTTTTATCACAGAGATGGTGCGGTAGTTTCCATGTGTGTTGTATCTTTCTTGTCTAGTGTAACGTGCCAGGATGAACCAGATGGGCAATGGAGTCATTGCTTTCGGAACTGCTTGGCAAAGTCTTCTCTGGAGATCTACCTTAGTATATTTCTATTTCTGTATCTCAGCTGGAAAGTTTAGTCTCGACCTTTGAAACAATGGCAGGAGCTCTTCCTGTGTCTGTCTAATCAGACACAATTTTTTTTGGCATAAGAGTTTCTGGCAAGGGGCCAAAACCCATTCTTCCTTTATTTGTCATCCACATCCTCTTATTTTTCCTGGATAAGTTCTTAGGTATTTAAAAACGTTTTTCATCAGTTTCCATCATGTTCCATACTAGATTATTCATGGGAATTATGTCCCTTTACAACTTAATTAGCTTTTGGCTAGCTGACCTTGGGACTTAAAGGAAAATCTGGAAAAAATGGCAACAGTTGTGTGTCTACTACGCTGTGAGAGACTCCAAAATTGAAAGGTGCAGGAAGACCTGCCTGCTCCCGTAGTCCAGCACAAAAAGTATTAGTTTTACAGCAGTACAAGCAGGTTCCAAATTTCTCTTA
This sequence comes from Pterocles gutturalis, assembly GCF_000699245.1. NCBI lineage: Eukaryota > Metazoa > Chordata > Aves > Pterocliformes > Pteroclidae > Pterocles > Pterocles gutturalis. The sequence goes on from NW_010110803.1 coordinate 33,276, forward strand.
CCCTTCAGCTGCACGTTGAAGAGAGCCTGGCCTGTGCTCTGCCTGTGTAACTGCCAACAGAGCTGGCAAAAGCGCAGGAGGCACGGGTGGCTGACTCGGAATGGCTCAGAGTGCGGGTACGGCTGAATGGAACCCCTCTGCTTTCTGGGGTTTTATAGGACAAGTTACAAATGCCAGTTGTAATTCTTGGGCTTCTGTTCCAAACCTATCCAAAGTCGTCATAAAAGTTACTAGGAATCGGAAATCCATGTTTTCTTCAGAGCCTTCGGGTCTGTTGTGGTTTGACCTAATGCTTGTCTGTCTGTTCTCTTAGGTTTATCGAACCAACCAGTGCGCTGGAGAGTTTGTGATCACCTTTCCAAGAGCTTATCACAGTGGCTTCAATCAGGGTTTCAATTTTGCTGAAGCTGTGAACTTCTGCACAGTTGATTGGGTATGTGCCAAAAGCAGTTTTTCATGAAGTTTGCAGTTCCAAAGGTGTTCCTAGCTGATGTACAGCTCTCATTTACTGCTGACGTGGAAATCTAGTCCACAGATCAGAAGGAGCCTGTTACTGGAGGCGTAATGTTTTGCTGAAGATATTTCCTTTGCGTCGTGAACTTACGGGCTTTCTCTAGTGCCTAAAGTTTGGTTTGAAGTTATACACTAGGGCTGATGAATCTTTACCAGCAGGAGGTAGGCAAGGTCCTGTGCATGCCTAGAATACAAGAAGCACCAGCATTGCTAGAATCTCCTCCTCTTCTGTCCCCAAATTCCATTCAAATCATGAAGAGCTGGAATTAAATCTTCGTTTGTTGCACTTCTTTTCTACTTTAACTTCTGTGATTAAAATGGATGATAAGTTTAAGACACATTAAGAACAGTTGACTTTGATAGTCCTCTTGGGAAAAAAATAAGAAGAGTGAGCACATCCTCTTGGATAGCAGAGGTGCTGTGGGTTTTCAAGGAAGAATACCTTAATGGCAAGGGAACAGAAAGCTTTAACATTCAAACAGAAGGTTTACAGACCTGTGCTTTATTCCCAGTAAGCTTCACTCAGCTCAGTGAAAAGAGAGAGGCACACACTACAATTATTAGGTCATAAAATTTATTAATTTTTTTGGTCTTTTTTAAATGAAAACAAATGGAGGGTAGTTGCTTCAAAGTTAAAAGTAATCGTTCCTCCTTCCCAGCAGATTTCTCAGATGCAGTGTTGCCTGATCTCAGATCCTTTGAAGCTAGTGATATTTCAAATTACTCTTCTGATTTTTTTTTTTCCCAAAAAAAGATTGTGGCTATTTGTAAACGTAGCCCATCTAAAAATGTTGCTAGATTTAAAAAGCATCACTTGGAAGTAGGAGATGACTAAAATGGAAGAAAGCTTTGTGCATATTGGTTGGTTTGGTTTTGGTTTTCCTCTTGTCCTTCCATGAGTTTTGTACAGGACTCTTAACATGTAACCTCATTGTAACGTGAGCATCACTCTCCACCTGGCCAGCGACAGCCTTAAAATAAAGCTATAAGTAACCTGCCCAGCTCATAGTGAATTGTTTACTCTGCTTGAGGTTAGTTAGGAGCTTCAGTGGTTCATGGAGTCAGCAGTTTCTCATTCTGCGGCACAGCTCATGTCCTATGGAAAACAGCCGCATTGTTCGGGAAAAAGGTCCCGCGGCCTTTGTCGGGACGTCCTTGCTCTTCCCTTTGGCGCTTCCCCGGCCTCTGGGTATTTTTAACTTGGGTCTTCCTGAGCCTGCTGTGGGTTAGTGATTGTTGCCCCCAATTCTGGTCTCCTCCGGACAGTGGATGCAGATTTTTAGCTGGGTTCACGGCGGAGATCCACCGTGTCCCCTGTAGAGGAGTTACAGGCAGTCCTGGTTTACAAGAACTCAGGGTCTGGATTTCTCTGGTTCTGCATTCTGAGTTATGAATATTGTTGCTAGAAGGATTTGTCTTGGCCTTTCGTTTGGATAGTTTTTGGTTAGTAGCATAAAATAATCAGTATCTTAATACAATTTTCAAAATTAACTCCATTGGTGGAATGTTTTTGAACGCAGCTGCCGTTGGGTCGCCAGTGCGTGGAGCATTACCGCCTGCTGCACCGCTACTGTGTGTTTTCTCATGATGAGATGATCTGTAAAATGGCTTCCAAAGCGGACGATCTGGATGTTGTGGTGGCATCTACGGTTCAGAAAGACATGGCTGTTATGATTGAAGAAGAGAAGAGGTTGCGTGAGAAGGTTGATAAACTGGTGAGTCATAGGAAATAATATTATAATGGCTGAAGGAGGAGTGAAGCAGTGGTGTGACTTGGACTTGGACGGTGTTGGCAGCAGCTTAGAGCTCCATAGGACCTTCCTGAGCAGCACTGCTGATTTCAGAGGCCCGCTTGGCTGAAGAATCATTTCTCGTGCATTTTGTTTTAGCGTCTGCCCTTTAATAATGTTCAGAATGTCTCTTTTAAAGTAATGTTTGTTATTTCAGTAATTTAGGCAGAATAGCTGATTTTTTCATTAACCAAGATTTCTGTCTGCCTGGTTTTAATATCTTCTTTCTAAACTTTGTTATTCCTTTGATAAATTTAGCTTCTGATGTTTTAGCTTGAAATAATCAGTTCTTCATTAGACTTTGAAGTGATGTAACATACTCTTTTGCAGGGAGTGACTGACTCGGAGAGAGTGGCTTTTGAGCTGTTTCCTGATGACGAGCGACAATGCTTAAAGTGTAAAACCACCTGTTTCATGTCTGCTGTCTATTGTCCCTGTAAACCGGGATTATTGGTGTGCTTGTACCATGTTGAAGATCTCTGTTCCTGTCCAACCTACAAATATAAACTGGGGTAAGCTTTTGACAGCAAATAATCCTGTGTTCTGGAGATATTTATTGTACGTGTAGCTGTTGTGGTTTGATAAGCCAGTGCCTGCTGTTTTGTCAATGGTGCTAGTCTCGGTATTCTGTTTCTCTTAGTCCTTTGCAAATACAGTGCCCCAAAACAAAGTGCCTTTTTTGTGCTCGTATTTCTTTTCAGCATTCTACTCTTCTTGCTCTATAATGGTGAAAATTGCTGGATAAGTTAGTTTGCTTTTTTATTTATAGCAACAAGGTCATCATCCGTTACATGCAATCCTTGCCAGCAGTGGGTTTTTTTGCTTTTGTTAGCCTCCCTTCCTTTTGTCATCTTTCTTTTCCTGTTGTTTGCTACATCTTTGTCCTACGTGAATGCAGCCTGTCCTAAGACAGTTTCACAGTTGCTTCAGTTGTAATGTTGAAGTTGCTTTTTGAAGCAATTGCAATGTTGGAATTGTCTTAAGAGGAACGTGGTGTGGTTTTAGTTCTAAATTATGTAACCCTGGGTGCATAGTGGACCAACACATCTTGATGCCCCTCCCTTCTACCCTCCTGCTCCCCCCCCAGTTTCTGCTGAAGTTTGAATTCTGTGCTGCTTGCAGGTTCCGCTACACCCTGGAGGAACTCTATCCGATGATGAACACGCTAAAGATGCGTGCAGAATCATACAACGAATGGGCTTCCAACGTTAAC
>NW_010110803.1:36822-61354 GCF_000699245.1 Pterocles gutturalis
CGCTCTGGAGGCAAAAATTAACAACAAAAGAAGTAAGTATCTTACCTTTTGTCTACAACACATAATTTTAAATGACTAATTTTTCAGGTTTTAGTTTCTGAACCATAGGAACTTTTATGCTTATGTGACAATCAAAAGAAATCTTATATAATTTCATGTTTTAAAGTACATATTTTACCTGTTATAGTCTCAGAAATTATGCTAAGCTGTCTCTGTGAGAGAAGGTTGTAAATCACTTTGACACAAAATGCAGCTGAAGTAGAAATCGAAATATCTTTAATGTGTTGTGCTATTCAGCCTTACCACTTCAAATCCATCACAAATGGGGACTTCTGTTAACTTACGATCTTTCCCAAAAGGTCTCATCAGTTTTAAGGCTTTGATAGAAGAATCAGAAATGAAAAAGTTTCCAGACAATGATCTACTGCGACACCTCAGGCTGGTGACACAGGATGCAGACAAATGTGCCTCGGTTGCCCAGCAGCTTCTTAATGGCAAAAGACAAACCAGGTAAATGTTACTCCGTGTGTTTGCAACGGAACTGAGTCACGGAAGATAGCTGCCAGTGGTAGATGCTGGTGTTCTGTAAGATTTAAAAGCAATATTTCTGTCTTTTCAAGAGAGCCCTCTTTCACAGGGAGATTCACTTTCACTGCATGTAATAAGTTAAACATCCTGAGCTTTCAGTCTCTCCTTCCTCTTGTGTGCCAGTTGGGCAGTAAATTCTTTCTGTCATTCCCTGAAAAGACAAACTGGTGTGGTATTTCAAACAAAGCAACACCCAGCAAGATGCAGTCCACTTGTCTTTGCGCCATTGGAACTGAAAATCTGTCCCTCGTGCACGTGTCGTTATGTTCATTACACTTTACGCCTTGTGGAAAAATAAGGTGTCTTACCTTCCTGAGCTGCTGCTGATGGGAGTGCTGCATGAGATCTCTGAAAAATACTTGCTCCTTTGGCAGCGCTTATGATAAATCTTTTAGACAGGCTATTTGCTCGAGGAATTTGAAGACGGGGCAGTGTTTGGGTGGTGTGTTCTTTGTGAACTGGATGTCTAGCTGCCTGGTCCTGCTGGCACTTCCCATGTCTGAAATGAGTTGAAGGGAGTCGGAAGATCCAGAAGGACAAGGCCAGATCGCCTTGTTGCATCAGCTGGATTATGACTCTGTCGACAAATTACCATCTTCTGGTGCAGACTTTCCACCCGGACTTAAAATGGCTGAATCTAGTCTGGAGACCTTCCACCTAGGCTGATAGGTTTCTAAGAAAATCTGGGGTTTATATATGTGGAGGACAATATTGCTCAACACTCTTAACAGTGTGAAGTACTTAAGGACAAACTTTCTCTTTTGTCCCATCTGGACAGTTTTCACCTATTTCTGCTGCTTTGTACAACGTGGTATTTGTTGGAGCCCTTGCTCTTTGTGCTGGTGGAACTGCATGTGTGTGGTTTCTGCATGTTGCCTGCCTTGATAGGAACCTTGTAGCTTGTCATTCCCTGTGTTCTTGCAGTATTTTAAAGGCTGACTTAGATGAAATTTGGCAGCAGAATATTCAACTACTATTTCAACATGATTTTTATAGCTGTGCATTCCCTTCTTGGTCATTCTTGCTCAAGTCTTTGTAGCAAGGACTTGATAAAAATTCACCTTTGCTCTCTTGCAAACATAAGAGGATGAAGCCCAGTCACAGCAACACAAAAATATTACAACAGGGAATTAAAAATTCGGCACTCCAACAGACAGGACTTCTGCCAGATGGGTAACTTCCACCCCCTTTTGATTGTTGTCGAAAGACTTGTCCTCTCCTGATCTCTTCATTGCGTGTGGAGCTGTCCCCTCTCGTTCTGGCATTCCCAGTCCGTGTGATCTCCCATTGAGACCTTGGTGTTTGCTCAGGCCTCCTGACGACGGACCCGGAGCGGCAGCCTGGCCCTTGACGGCTGTTCTGGGCCAGAGCAGCTCTTCCAAGAGTCTTCCCTGCTCTTGACAAGTACCTGACTTTGCTTGGCCTGGAAAGATCAGGGAGCAATTTTTCTCTTCATCTCTTTGACTAGATCTGCTCTTTGTCACCATGCCAGTGCATCAGCCTTTCTCCAGCTGTACTTGCCATCTCCTCCAGCCTTACGGACTGTGGTGAATAACCCACCCGCTGCTGCACGACAGAGGATCAAGGCAATGCTTGGATTGAATTTCTCATTTGCTCTAGAAGTGTTTTGAGCCCTTCTCTCACCATTTCTCCTTTGATCTTTTTGTGGCATGTTTCTGTTGAATGTCTTCATAACTGAAGTTTTAAAAACCCATGTTATTTGATGGATTTTTTTTCTTAAAAGATTGAAGGGAGGAGTGCTCATGGCCTATGTAGGAAGATATAAAGAAGAGAATAATCTGAAAATCTTAATACATGTTATATCAAATACAGTTTCATCTACGTGAAGTTCTCACATCTGCAGGGTGTTGGGCAGCCTTCAATCACGCTGACTGCTGTGTGTTGGTTAGGAAGGATTGTGGATTCTGTCTAAAGTTTGGTTCCTGCTTTTGACAAACTTTCCTTTATGGACTGAACATTTTGTTCTGACCCTCAGTTTGGAAGAGGCATGCCATAGACTTGACTCAACTGGAAAGGTCATCCCTGTTATTCACGGTGGTCAGTAGTACTCAGGGATCTTCTCCTGTATAGGACACACAGCAGTTCCTGGAGAGAGAGGGTTGGGATAGATGATAAATGTTCTCTGAGAGTAAATCCTGTGACTCTTGCTCACCGTCTTCTCTGTAGTACCTGAAGAAATGCTGTACCTCCCTGTTCCCTTTGGTTCTTAGGGTGATGGTGGTTAAGCATCCCAATGATGCTGTTTGGAAGATTGGTCTGGGAACAGCTCTGGAAATCCTGCCCCAGGACAGCATCACCCTCTTCCTCTCTGGCACTAGCATGTCAGTGATGCTGGAAGGGAGCAGTGTGACAGCAGGACAAGTGCAAAGGGACGTTCTCACCATCCGTCCTCTTCTTTCACAGGCCTTATGATGCCTTTTCTGCTTCTTGAGTCTCCAAGGGCTTGGCGACTTCGTGCTTGATAATCCTGGATGGATGTGGGCTTTTCTTCTGTGAATGGTTTTTTTTAAGCTTATGTAATTTCTGGTTGTCAAAAACATCTTGTGACAGGCAGTATTGCAGTTTAGATATGTGTGTGTGTATATATATATGCATAAATATTTATTTAAAAAAATTGTGCCTTTTCCTGGAAGATACTGCAAAAATAGTAAAACTTTGTAGACCACAAAGCAGCCTGTGTTGTACCTGAGGCTTTGAATTCATTTTATCGTTCAGCTTACTGTGGGTTTTAGGGACTCCTGATGTGACCTTTAAAAATGCTTATTTTTAACACAGAATGGTAAATTAGAATTTATTTTATAGTGTTCACATTCTAGTCATGCTGGCATATCCTGCTGGGATGTTGTTGTCCTCTTTTGTTTAAATGACACATTGGGGATTAAATTGGAGCCAGCATTGTAAGAGATTTCTTCCCTTTTCTACTCAGGGTTCTCAGCCCTAGTTAATATTGGCTTGAGTTGAGAGAGGTTTTTAATATTAGACAATTTGTTAACACTTACATGCCACTCATTTGATACAAAGCATTTAGATAAAAATGAAAATTATTATTTCAGCATAAAAAGGATTTTTCAGAAATGCCTACGCGACCTGTGAATATAAAACCCATTCAACATTGGGATTTGTTCTTTTTTGGTATGGGCATGGGGAGAGCTTACAATAGCTGTTGCAATACAACTGAATAGTTTATCCACAATTGCTTTGGGTTCTGGAAAAAAGCCCAATTTTATTCCATAATAACCAGTGCTCTTCCAAGGCTGAGTAGTTGTTCCAGACTACTATTTAATATGAAAGAGTATTTTCAACAATAGCTTATTCTGCTATGGCTAACTGAAGCTTTCCCATCTATGCAAGCCCTAGGCTGCTTGGATGCTTTTGAATACTCTATTATTTGTGAGTAAGATTTGACTTGGAAGAAATCATAAGCAGATTTTGGTTTTTTTAGTGACGTCCAACAAAGTTGAACTGTGTGTAATTGCAGGTACCGCTCTGGAGGGGGAAAATGTCAAAACCAGTTGACGGTGAATGAGCTCCGGTTATTTGTGCGGCAGCTGTACGCTCTACCCTGTGTCCTCAGTCAGACACCGTTACTGAAGGTAACTTGGAGAATTCTAGGGGAAGGAACACGAGCATGTGTCAGTGCCATATTTGCGCTGCATTAATCTCCTCTCTTACTGTTTGCTCCAAGAATAAATACCTTTAGGCTGGCAGGCCTGAGTAGTTTGTGCACATGAGTTGCTTAATCACGGAGCTGCCTGACCTGCTGGCGATTGTGGTTGGTAGATTTTATACTACCTAGGGGAATAAAAAATGTTGTACAAAGTAATGTGAAAGAAGCAGTGGGATGATCTGGGTGACTACATGTTAAAAGCTGGGGGTCAGTTAACTAGTCTCCTCTGAAGAGTGAGGCCAGGTTTATCTGAGAATATTCAAAACTCCACAGTGCTCAGGGTGGCAGCTCTCCCATTTGGACCACCTTCTTTCTTTGTGAATCCAGATTCAGCTTTCTCCTGGTCTGTAATTAGGTACCTCCTCACGCTATCAGCCCACGTTCCAGGAGGCAGCCCAGCCAGCCCCAGCCAAAGTTGCCAGCCCAGGCCACTTGAATACTTGTTCCAGCAGAGTACCTGCTGCTGGTGGGAGGTCATGTCATTTTGTCTCCCCCAGCCATCAGCTCCTGCTTGTTATTTGCTCACCAGGTGATCAACCCTCAGACAAGTTGAAAGTAAATCAAGATTCGGCTTCAGAATTTGACAGAATGTTGCATATCACAGTGAGGGGTAGTTTAAAAAAAAAACAAAACCCCAAACAAACAAAAAAAAAAAACAAAACAAAAAAAACCAAACCAAAACAAAAAAAACCCAAAAAACATAAATTCTGGGCAGCTGCAATTTCTGTCTTAAAGGAGAAGGGCTTTGCTTATTTGTGACATTTAGAAGCAGGAGATGCAGTGTCCAGCTCCTGAACTGCCTCCTAAGTGTCCACACAACACCGAGAGATGAGACAGTATGGTGTAACTTTGAACAGAATAGACTCAGCTTTGACTGTTGCTTTTGAAGCTTTGTCAGGTTTGGAATGTGTGAATCAGATTTTATGTAATGCTATTTACAGTTATTTGTTTGTAGCATTGTAACTCTGAAGTTATCTTACTATTTAAAAAGCAGAAGTTCCGAAATGCCAGACATGCAAACAGTTCCTCTCCATCTGGCGTTCTTGAACAGGAAATATCAAACACGTATGGTCAGGGTGTTCTTCTGTATCATTCGCAACAATCCTAAATGATTTGTAGTCATGCAAATGAGGCTGTTAATATAAATGACCAACAGTTAGTGGAGATCAGTTCACGGTTTAATACATCTCTAAAAAGACTTTATTTCTGTTATGGGTGGGACTGCCTACCCTGGCAGACAACCTCATTGGCAAAATACCAAGCTGTCAGCTGCCAAGGGAGAACTTACTGTCGGAATATGTTTCAGCCAGTACTGGAAGCATTGGGCAGGAGGGCTGGATGCAGAATAATTCCAGCCTTTGCAGTGAGATTACTCTGGCTAACTGTCCATTACCCTAGGTGAAGTGCAGACAGCCACAGATATGCCTTGTGGGGGTAACCAGCTGTTGAACATGTGAAGAGAGAGAGAAGGTGTTGCACTACATGCAAGAGTAAGATGCCTGTGGCTTACTGGGATTATGTGGTCTGGCTCAAAAACCTGAACAGTGTGGCAGAAATGAACCCCAGAAGCTCCGTGACCTTTCCAGAATTCTTCAAAGCCTTCTTAACCTTAACCTTGCTGTTCTTCAGCCTTCTTAATCATTCCAGACCAAAGCTGGAAAACAGCACTGATGGAACACTTGGAATTTCCCTTTAGATCCTTTCTGTTCTTCTTGAGACCTCTTTTGGACACCTCTCTCTTAGTTCAAAGGAGTTTGCAGTGGAATTCCCTTGTTCTATGATCCTCGAGGTTGTGGACACATTCTGTATGAGGAGATGCTGATATATACACCATGTGTTGCAGACACACTACTTGAGCATTCCAGATGTCAGGAGGATTTGCAGTGCACATTGCAATGTGGTGTTTGCCAGGAGGCTTGCGCTTAAACGTGCAAGAGATTTGGTAGGGGTTTTTCTTCCGATTTATTGTTGCATTTGTATATTTCAGGATCTTCTTGATCGTGTGGAAGCTTTTCAACAGCAAAGCCAAAAACTCCTTTCTGAAGAAATGCCTAGTGCTGCAGAACTTCAAGAGCTGTTGGATGTCAGCTTCGACTTTGACGTTGATCTACCGCAACTGGCTGAGCTGCGGATACGCCTGGAACACGCACACTGGCTCGAGGATGTGCAGCTGGCTTCCTCAGACCAAAACTCTCTTACTCTAGATGATATGAGACGTCTTATAGACTCAGGTGTTGGACTCGCTCCCTACCCAGCGGTTGAGAAAGCAATGGCAAAGCTGCAGGAGCTCCTTACTGTGTCGGAGCACTGGGATGACAAAGCCAGAAATCTGATAAAGGCCAGGTAGGAGCCAAACCTTAGTGTTGGATTTTGTAGTTCCATGAGCTGTTTAAAATGGAAATAGTTGGCTTTACTTCTGAGAGGGCTCTTTTGTTCATCCAGTTTATGCCACAAAACTTGTGCCATCCAGAAGAGAAAGGGATGGAGAAGGGCGATGAGTGACTGGCTAATTTTACCCGGGGGTGATGGCTTGCAGTGTTTGTGGGGCTTCACTGTCATTGTGCAAATTCTCCTTTTGCCACAAGGAAGGGTTGTAAGACACCTGTTTCTTCCTTTTCACCTTCTTCCCTTCCCCAGTGTCAGACTGGAGGATGCATGTCCCAGTGGAGCTTAGATATATACCACTAACTGGCAAAATTTTATCATATGGACTATTTCTAACATAAAGGAGATTTTTCCAGATTGGTTGGTACAGAAGAGAAGGAAATAAGCCAAATACATCCTTACTGAGAAAAATATTCTTCCTCATTGCTTTGATCTTCTGATTTATAAAGTAAAATGGGGCAGAGCGCAGTTTACTTAAAGTTTAGAAAGGTGGCATGAACTTGCATGCAAGGTTATGTTCCCCAGGATTCCTGACTTTTAAATTTTTTTATTTGTTAATTTTTTCCCCAGCCTCATAATTATGAAAATATTTGAGCATTTCTTACTCCTTAGTAACCTTAGTACTTTAAAAAGATTATAGTATCATAGAATCATTAAAGTTGGAAAAGACCTGAAGGATCATCAAGTCCAGCCGTCAACCCAACACCACCTAACTCACTAAATCATGTCCCCAGGCACCACATTGACATGTTTCTTGACCCCCTCCAGGGTGACTCCACCACTCCGTGGGCAGCCTATGATAACTTCATAGAGCACAGAACTGGAATAAGCTTGGTGTTACTCTCCCAAATAGAGATGCAGTTGAGTTTATACTTTTCTAAAAATGTCAGGATCAAACTGTGCAATACAGAAGAACCATCTCCACTTTCTTAACCTTCTGGTGTGGAGCCTTAGTTGGTACCGGTTCAGGATTCACAGAGAATTCAAGGGTCTATGATTCAAAAGTTAGAGTGTTAAATCTCCCTTAAGCCCAAATGTGTGAATATTGGAAAACAAGACAACAGATTCCTTAATACTTTTAGCATTTCTAGCAGGGGTCTATAGCAAGCAGATTTCTGAAAGCATCCCTGCATTTCTGATGCCCTGGTTGTACCGTGTGCGTCTGGACATGGTGTTGTTATTTGTTTTAACCCATCGGTTTTAATAATCCAGATGAGTAGAAGAACCCCAGCGGTATTGCGGTGTCTTACATTCTGAGGTGTTCTGTTTGCACAGACCACGGCAGTCACTGAGCAGTCTTGTAGAAGCAGTGAAAGAAATTGAGGAGATCCCTGCCTATCTCCCCAACGGTGCTGCGCTGAAGGATGCCGTGCAGAAAGCCAAAGACTGGCTGCAGGAGGTGGAAGCTCTGCAGGTACGTGAACTGTGCTGTTGGATTTTTGGGGAATGGTGGTACCTGCTGTCAGGTTAACAGACGCTGTGCTGTGTGCACTTGGTGCTTCAGCATTAGCCATGGTGTGGTTATGGTCTCATGAGTGCTGTTGGTTTCACCTCTGTTTCTGGACCTGTTTTGTGTTCCTTCACCTCTGCAATTAACTGACTGCAAGAAAACCTTTAAATGAGCTATTAACAAAAATGTAAAGTTAAAAAGATGTACTATGAGCTTTACCTTGAAGTAAATTTTCACTCCGTCACTAATAACAATGATCCTGTCACCTGGTAATAATATTTTCGTGCACCATTCTGCAGATGAAAGAAAAATACTGGCTCTGTAGTATTCTTATGAAGATCACTTTCTTGTTAAATAAGGTTAAACATGTCATGTGCTGCTGGACATCATTTTGTTAAGATGCTCCAACCACTGTCCTAACAAGGAGGAACATGTCTTATTTTCAGAGAGTGCTTTCATAACATCAGCAAGCTAAAGAACAGCTATACTGTAAGAGATGGTCATGGTCTTACTGCACTAATGCATGGTGTAGAGCAGGTCACGAAGTTCTGCTTGCTGACTCTTGAATAAACAAATCCCCTAAAGTATTCAAGTCACCAACAGTAGCTTTTCACAGCCTTAAGTTGCTTGGCTAAACAAATAATATTCCTCTAGCATCTTTGAAAAAAGCCCCAAGACTTTCTGATCCAGGAATATTCCTGATCAGACAAGTGTCCTGTCCTTGTATTTTCTCCAGTTTTGACTGCACCTTTCTGGAGCGTGCGCCGTGCGCTGCATGGGGGGGGTCACGTCTCGCCAGGGCCTGATGATACAAGGACATTAATACTTGCTGGTCGTGGAATTGCCTCTTCTGAGGCCCCTGTAGAATTCCTTTGTTGTTTCCACAGCTGTATCGTTAGTGATATTTCAGACCTCCTGTAGTTGAGAGGTGTTCCCTCGCTTGTTAACCACTAGGCCAGTCTTTAGGCTGTTTCTTGTTCCATTCCTGTATGATTGGCCTTTGATTTCATAGATTAAAATACTTGCAATTTTGTAGCAGTTCTGTTGGAATTTTCAGGTGGGTGTTACTTGGTTTTTTCATCTTCCTTCCCTCTTCATTCTCTTCCATTTTTTGAGGCTTCTTCCAGCTTGGAAGAAGCTGGAAGAAGCTTGATTTCCATTTCCATGTTCACACTCTGAAATAAGTCTTCAACTGAGTGAAAAGCTGATGGCAGAGTCTGAAAGCCAGAGTCTTCTAAACAAAAAGATTTTCACCTTAGCTTCTGGCACTTCCAACTTGAATTTTTTTGTTTTTAACCTTTCAGGCAGTTTTATTTGTGGACCCAATTTCCTTTCCTATGTTTTTAGGTTCTTTGCTTTTACAGTTCAATGGCAGCCTCGCTCTCCCCTCTTCTCAACTCCTGACCCCCTCCTCTGTCAGCCCAACAGCTCGCGCAGCCAGGCACCGTGCTGGTTCCAGCCTCAGTCAGTGGTCGTAGCCAGGACGGACTCTTTGAAGTGGTTCATGGCTCAGCCTTGCCAGGACTCGTGTGAGGGGTCAGCGGGAGTGCACAGATGAGGAAAGGGTGGGACTGGGACAGCCCTGATTTCACATTTTGATAGAAGTTGCCAAATATTTTATTCAGTTTTCATTTGTCCTCATGTTTCTTTCATGAAGTGGACTCTGATCTGACTTACTGGTATTTTCAAACCTATTTTAACCAAATTCTTTTGAGTCAAGAAGATTTTATGTAAAAAATTAGTTGACCTGGGCTTGAAAATTTTGAAGCGACAAAGTTCATGTAATACTAACTTTTGAGGGCTGTCTTAAGAGGACTTAAGTGAATTGTTCTTGGCGTTTGCTCATTTCTTGGTTTGGATTCTGAAATTCTGCCTCCTGAATATGGAAATATGTGTCTGTATGTACCAAGAATTTTTGCTTCAGTTCAGCGAAGATTTTAGTAAATGCCTGCAGTCGTGGCTCGCAGGAAGATGTTGGTATCAGTGCTCTGAGGTGTGCTGCTGGAGATGTTGGGGTTGTTCTGGATGAATAGTTCTCAAGTCCCACATTGCTGCCTGTTTGAGAAATTCCCTCTCAGTGCTGCTTTGCTGCTGGACTCCTTGTAACCAGGTTGCCTTGGGCATAGGCTGCTGAGTGCACGAACAGAACTCGCTGTCAAACGGCACGTTGGGTATTGGAGAGGGTTTCTTGCTCTTGGCGTGGCAGGGACTGGATTAGACTTGCCTTATGGGTCTATTTCAAAATTATTTTTGTTTTCTTCTGTGAATGCAGTTTGTTGGCTTATATTGTTGGGAGTCAGTTTTTCCTTTTTTTTTTTTCTTTTCTTTTTTTTTTTTTTTTCAACTGCCATTTGTTAAGTGTATTCTTCCCACCCCCCAAGTGTTCTGTTAGTTTTGTCTGTGGACGTAATGACCAGAGCGTGAGAAGCACAAATGTTGGAATAGCAGCTGCGGACGTGACAGAAGTGCCTGAGCAGTAAATTCCTTTTTACAAGTTCCCCTTTCAGTTAATCTAAATGACTTGCTGTGATTCATGGAAGTGGTATGTCTTATGTAGATCAAGCATTTTTAATTTATTAATCTGACAGGTTGGAGGACGTGTGCCTGTGCTGGACACACTGGTGGAACTTGTCACAAGAGGTCGATCGATTCCAGTGCATCTGGACTACCTGCCGAGGCTGGAGTCCTTGGTGTCAGAAGTTCAGGCATGGAAGGAGTGTGCAGCTAACACATTTCTGTGCGAGAACTCCCCTTATTCTCTTCTGGAGGTAAGAGATCTCAGCTCTGGAGAAGACCACCATTCGTACCACAGCAAAAGCACATCTGGGTTACAGTATTAACTCCTGAAATAGCAGTAAATATTAAGCATATTTGCAGAATTGTTTTAGGATTATATTACATACTTTAATGTAATTTTTATTAGGTTGATCTATGCTTTCAATGATAATCTTTTAAAAGGCTTAAGATGTAGCTATACTTTCTCTATTCTTTTTAATTGGTGGCTAGTGAGAGTGTGCTGTGCCACAGCCTGACATTTCAATACAAATATGGGAATATCAACATATTTGTGACACTGAATTTACTGCAGTGTGTCAGGCTGCAGCCGCTGGAGTGCGGGTTCATCCCCTCTGCGCAGCGGGAGCCAGACCTCAGAGCCGGGTTGCGGTGGGGCAAGGCCGTGGCCACTGTCGCCGATGTGTCTGTGAGCACCCGCAGCGCTTGAGCAATCCACGCTCTGCCTGACGGTGAGCCCCTCCTGCCCCCAGCCCTCCTCTCTCGGTTAGGACCAACGGGAGCGCGGGGCAGCCCCTGCATCCTCTGGAAATCCCCTGAAATCACAGGGAGGTGTTCAGCTGTCTCTGTCTTCCAGCAATCTAAATTAAACACGGAGATGTTTGCGGTCTGCTCATGTTATAAAATTGAATTTTTAATCTTCCAGCTTTCCCCATTTTCCAGATACCTCATCCTAGTCCCCCAGATCTTTGGTGGAACAAACTGGAGGAAACCCTCTTGTAAGCAGTCGTAGGTGGCTGTGCCAGGGCGGGATGGACGTGTTAAAAACGGTGCAGATGATCCTGCGTTTCTGTCCGGCAGGTGTTGTGTCCCCGGTGCGATATTGGGATGCTGAATCTGAAGAGAAAGCAGAAGAAGTTGAAGGAGGCGGTGCCAGGTGGAAAGAAGAAGAGCACTAAGCTGGAGACTCTGAGTGACTTAGAAAGAGCTCTCTCTGAGAGCAAAGACACTGCATCTGCGGTATGTGGTTTAAGGCTGTTTTCGATCTGGAGTTTTTTCTAAGGTCTTGGAATCTTGTTTATGTTTGCCTGTTGTGCAGGAGTGTTATCTTCCACGGCTTTCTGCTTGCTCAGCTGCTCTGCAGAAGGACTTCTATGACTGTGCTTTTCTGTGCATGCTTCAGACTTCCCAAAATTGCTTTTAGTGGGGGAAAAAAAAGCATTTTCCTTGTGCATGAAGTAGCATTACAGTTTGACAGGCAGTGCCTGTAGCCTAGCAAAGCACAGGAAAATCAAAAAATTGACCTATTTTCCCCCACCATACCAACACCTTCTTAAAGATAGGATGGGGTTTTCCCGAGTCTGATCCTTTCAAAGAACACAATAACCCAACACCATTTATAATTAAAACAAACCCCATAAATAATTAAAGAAAGCCTCATGCATTATGAAGTCAATAAAACACTGCTTCTGGATGGAGCAGAGTTAGTTGCTGGTGGTAACGTGCTTCATCCCAGAAGACCTATTTCAGAGCCTCCACCACTGTCAGATTAAACAATGTCCTGTTATGAGGGACAGTATACTGGTTTGGCTGGGTTTGAATATAATTGTTGCTTTAGGTATGGGACATCTAAGTTTTAACCTTAACCTTATGGCAGCTACTTGACACTTGTACGCTCAGTGCTTCGGTTTTGGCCTCCCTTGCCTGGAGCTGACTGACAGCCTGCGTCCCCACACGCGCTGTGAGGAGGAGAGCCGGGGTCCTTCGGATCGCACACCCTTCTCCTCTCTGACTAGATGATCTCTCGTTAACAGTGGGGGTGTTGAAAGAGAAGGACACTCACATGGATGGCACCCAGGAAAATGCATTCATTTAACGTGGCAGGTTTTGCTTCTGACACGTGAGGGGAAGGAGAATTTTCTTACAGTGAAGGTTTAGATATTTTACAACCCAGCGCTGTAGCTGCTCAGCACCTGAGTGTACACAATGTCATGTGCTGTGGTCAAATCCCATATCTGCCCATGCCGGACAGAGTTGTCTAATTTTTGCATAGGGATTTTTCTCTAATCATCACATTTTCACATTTCAAAGCCATGATATGTGAAATGACCGTTTTGTATATGTTTATAAACCCTGCTGTACGCATTTTTATATCCATAGTAAAATATGTAGAATTTATTAGCTGCAGCTGCTACTAGCAGCCTTTAGGAAACTGAAACATATTGCTGTCTTTAATAGCAGCTAATGCTAAAGATTCCTGAAAAAAAAGGATCATGAGCAGTTTGTCAACGGCAAACAACATGTTCAGGAGCACACCTGAATTTCACTTGGTGTTTAGAAACCCCGGAGCGAGCACCTAGGTCAGGGTATGTCCCCGCACCCGGGACAGTGTGTGCCAGCTGGGGATCGGAGACACGTTTGTATTTCTGAAAACTGCCCAGGTATGTTTTATGGCTGTGCAGAGTCAGACTACATATTTGAGAGACATGTTCAGAAGTACGTGCAAGCCAATCTGCACTTGTTCCAGAATTTAAGCTGCTCTAATGAAGGTGGTGGGTCTGTAGTACAAGCTGTGAAGGGTTTGGAACGGAGAGGAAGGGAGTTGGGAAGTTATTTTTTGCAAAGGAATAAGCTCTGTATCTGTGGGCCTGATGAGAAAACAGAAGGAAACTGAAGTCACATCACTGCACATCCTCACAACTGCTTTGCCTCACTCATTCGAAGCCTTGAAAAGTGTACAGGGGTGAGGAGGTGCTTAGAGATCTGAAATCTGGCATGTCTGAAGAGGGACTGTGCAGCGGTCAGCCCGCTTCTAATGAGTGGTGTTCCCTTCTAAACCACATCCCTTTCTTTGAACTCCCTTTAGATGGCTACTCTGGGGGAAGCCCGATTGAAGGAGATGGAAGCGTTGCGTTCTCTGCGAGCAGCGAATGAAATGAAGGTGCTGTCCAGTGACGAGGACGCAGAACTAAAAGTCTGTCTGTGCCAGAAGGAGCCGGCCTCTCCCATGATACAGTGCGAACTCTGCAGAGGGTTCTTCCACGCCAGCTGCGTTTCAGTGCCCAGCGTTTTGCAGGGACCTCGCGTGTGGCTCTGTCCACACTGTCGCCGATCGGAAAAGCCGCCGTTAGAAAAGATCTTACCGCTGCTAGCCTCCTTGCAGCGCATCCGCGTGAGGCTTCCTGAGGGAGACGCCTTACGGTACATGATCGAGAGAACTGTGAACTGGCAGCACAGAGCACAACAAATGTTATATTCAGGGAATCTAAAACTCATACAGGACAAAGTTGTCTCAGGATTATTGTACACCAGATGGCAAGCCACAGCGGGCCGGTTGCCAGAGACAAAGAAGGTGAGGCTGAGCTGCGGCGGGTTCCTGGCAGCAGGCGGTGGTCAGCAAGCACAGTCTGATACAGCACTCTGGGTTTGGGGTTTGCTGGATCTGCACGGATACTGGTGAGGCAGTTTGTGTGTTGCCTTACAGATGGAAGGAGCTGGGGTTCTGCCTTCATGGCTGGCCAGGATGTGTGTGTCCTCCGGCCACAGCTTCATGTTCTGCTGCTGCTGGCATCCTGGAACAGGGCCCGTTTTCCCTTCTCCTCCTCCCAGCTCATGTGCTCTAATGTGACACTATTAGCGACAGAGTAGCTGAAGCTATTGTTTCTAGAGTGCTTAGTATTCAATTAGTCTTTATATTCTGTTCTTACAAGTATTTGAATATAATTTTAAGTGTTGAGAATTAGTACCAGAGGCACAAACTGTCCAGTGTTGCCAGCTGAGCTCTCGGATGAGGTTGTTTTCAAGAGGGTGTCTTCATCCGTTACTGGTCCTTCTCCTTATCACTCACACTGGAACTCCCAATCTGAATATTCTGCCAATATTACAGAGTTAAGCTACAGCAACTGTTTCAGGTGTGGTCATGAGGGAGTTCCAGACTTCATAGAATCATAGGATGTTCTGAGTTGAAAACGACTTTAAAGATCATCTAGTTTCAACCCTCTGCTGTGGGCAGGGCTGCCAACCACTCGAGCAGCTGCCCAGGGCCCCATCCAGCCTGGCCTTGAACCCCTCCAGGGATGGGGCATCCACAGCTTCTCTGGGCAACCTGGGCCACTGCCACACCACCCTCTGTGTGAAAAATTTCCACCTCATATCCAACAGAAATCTCCTCTCTCTTAGTTTAAAACCATTCCCCCTCGTCCTGTCACTATCAACCCCTCCGGTAAAGGTGTGTCAGCAAAAAGCTCAGGGAAAGGGGGAAGTGTGCTAAGCATTTCTAGTTTTCCTGAGATAATAAATGCATAAAAAAACTGAAAAGGTCTGTGCAGCATAAAGAACATAAAACACTCCGAAATGAAATGCACTCTCTTGCTTTTACTTTTTGATTGAAACACCTTAGTTTTGCTAGTCCAGCAGTTAGTCTGTGTTTGTGTTTTCACACTCAGTTACGTTAAAACATAAAATGTGATGTGCATGCTTGAAGCGGTGTTGTAGCTGCTTCTCGCGTAACTTGGCTATACCAAGTTGCTTGTGTTGGACAAAGTTTTCAAATAAGCAAGCCTAGTTTTAGAAATTAAAAATATATTTAGGTATCTAACAGAATTTTTCTGATAATTTAAGTTTGAAAGTGTCTTTTTACTAGACCAACTAGTATAGCTGAAAAAACCTGAGCAAGATTTTGGGCATATAAATGGATGTTTGGGCCAGAAACGGAAACAGCAAGCTTAGTTTTATGAGCTCAGTGTGGTACCCTGCGGTTCCTCTGAGCCAAAAGCAGTACGACCGTTTTTGTGTGCTCTGGAGCTCAAGCCAGTAAACCTCCTCCGTCAAGGTGACTCTAGCAGAGCTGGTTCAGGTCCTTGTGGATCAGGCATCCCTGGGAAGCTCAAGGGAAGAGCATCTGAGCAGGCGCATCAGCTCCGGTCCCTCTCCGAGCCTTCCTGGAGACTGGGACTGGGGCGGGTCAGATTTGGCCTCTGGAGCCATCTTGGCACAGGCACTGGGCTGAAACTTTGGTCTCAATGGATTTGAGGGGGTTTTGTGGTGAATCCAGTGTCTCAGCATTGCTGTCCTGTCCTGTAACAATTCTACTTTCCCCGTCATCCAGGACAATCCAACAACCCAGAGGAGCTCGTAGCAGTAACCCCTGCAGTTGGGCTTCTCTGGTGCTGGCCAAAGTGAAGAATGAGGAGTTTGAAAAATTCCCTTGAAAAACAGCAGAGAGAATTGATGAGAGAAATTCTGAAAGGGTCCAGACACTTGAGTTCGTGAGGTAGATGATATTTTGGAAGGCATCTGCTGAGGTGACTTCCTGACCCTTGCTGTAGGTGCCTTTGCACAAGTAAGCGCCCGTTCTGCCACTGGCGTGTCTTGTGCGCGCTGCGGTAAAGAGAAGTGCTTCACAACAGTTCAGTGTCTCATTGACACAGTGAGGAATCACTTCTTCACTGGGAAGGAAAGGAGGAGCCTGTAATATTTACCGAGTCAGTTCTGGAGCTGAAGCCCTCGCTTATCCCCTGGGTGCCCCTGCATGTGCTGTCTCTGTTCCGCGGGCTGGTCCTCCTCTGGCAGAGCCCATCCTGCCGCGTGCTCCAGAGCTGGCTTCTGATCTCGGTGGCAATGGTAACTCACAACCAAGGGTTCTGGCAGTCAAGTTGCTTTTGCCTGTTTCCAGGTGTAGGATGAAGGATTTGGGTGTATTAGATTGAACAGTTTCCAGGAATACAAGATTTAAGAAATTGTAAGAGAAACAAGTTTTGATTCTATTGCAGTTAGTTGACACTTCAAAACTATATGTTTAGTGAAAACATCGATGTGTTTTGTTTTCTAGGTTTCCCATACAATTGGAGCTATGTCCTTTTCCATGCCTCATGACTGGGATAACAGAACCATATATTTACATTCTCCATTTTCTACAGGACAGCACTGCCTCCCACTTCATGGTTTGTAATCTTCATTTTAATTTTGTTTGTTTGTTTTTTTGGTTTTGTTTTGGTTTTTTTCCCTGTTTGGTGGAGAAGAGAGGGTGTCCTGGTCAGCAGGAGATGGCTAAGGTGGAGAGGCACACGGCTGCACAGTGTCCCATGGCTTCTCCGTCCCCTCAGCAGCTTTGGAACTTAACATCCAGCTTTGGCAGAGGGGTAAATTTCTCAACGCTACAAATTTCCCACGTGTAGTGAAAAGATGTGGTGCAGCAGGAGAAGAGCATCAGCTGAGAGCCGGCCCCTTCCCGCTTGTGCAGCACACGGGGCTGTGGCCAGCCAGAGGGGCTGTGGGAGGGGGGAACGGAGCAGGGGGACCACTGAAATTGGGGGAGGTGGATGGGAACATCGGGAAGTAGTGCTGGCACCACGGGGTGCTCGATCTGCAGGACATGAGTCCAGGTAAGTTCTGCTGCAGCCCAACTGTCGCAGAGTCACAGAGACTCGAGAGTTCTCTGGGCTGGTTCTGTGCTCCAGCTCGCTCAGTGCAGGTTCTGCATGCGTCCTAGCTTAGACTGTGTTCTTTGGACTAACACAGACATGCTGTAAACTGCATCATTTTTCCAACTGTAAAAGTAGTTAGTTATAATTTCTTTTCTCCTGATGCATGATGCTCCAGGGACACAGGTCTAGTCTTCATGTTTTTGAGTCAGTGCAGCTTGGTCTGTACTGGTACAGCACAAGGCACTTCAGTTTAATTCAGTTAAAATCAAACAAGGCAATCCTTCGTACCACCGGGTTTTTCAGGCTCTATTTGAGTTGCACTGCGTGCTGTATTAAGAAGCTGTTATTTACACAATGCTTTTGGCCTCCCCTAGCGATGACTGTTTCAGAAGCCCACAGCAAGTTTTGAAGCTCGGTAGCAGCGGTGGCTGGTGGTGGTACAGCAGGGCTCCGTTGCAAGGCTTGTCCTCTCTGTTTTTCTTCCTCTCCTCTCTTGGCTTCACTTATGGATTTCACTCAGTTTGTCCATCTTACCCACTTGTTACGTAGTGAGAGGATCATCACATTGCTTGTAGCTTCAGAAGCAGGAGAAATTGCCAAGAACGATGGCAGTTGCTGGTCCTCAAAGCAACAAGAAATGCAAGCCTGGAAGGGTGCTGAGCCACAGCGCAGTAACTTCTATGCAAGCCTTTATCTTTCTTTTTAACCTGCTGTTCAAAATGAGCAGTGAAAAGGGAGAAGAGTTAATCCATACAGTTCCAAATTTTAAAAAGTCTTTCACTTTTTTTTTTTAATGTTCTGACAGAGAAGAATTTTCTTTACCTGTGCAGTTCTAGCCAGTGCGGACACTGAAGAATTCCTTTTCTCTTCTCTCCCTGTCTCTCCAATAGCCATCAGCACGGAGCTGGATGAGCTGATGATGGAAGCCCAGCTGCTGCAGGTTTCTCTGCCTGAAATACAGGAGCTGTACCAGATCCTATTCACCAAACAAAGCCCCGGCTTGCACACAGAGCAGCGGTCATCCGCTGGACCGACAGATGAGAAGGCAAGTGTCTGACCAGAGCAGGGAGCTTGGGGTCACTGTGAGGCAGAGGCTCTGCCTGAACCCAGGAGCTTTACAAAGAGGTTGGTGTGTATGTCTGTGCTTCCATAAAAATACATTTTCCATGTTCAAAGGGAGTCAAGAAGTTGATAACGAATTTGTTAGACTGTTGAAAGAATTTGTGGCCTAGTGCATTTTTGCAATTTGAATTTGGTTTTTATGGTCACTCTCAGGATTTTAAATACAATTATCCTAATTTGATGCATGTTCTATGTTTAAGAGGCTTTCTGAGAGAGTTGCCTCAGAAGCAATGGACTCAGAGGCAGGAATGAAGAATCTTTTTTTCTATCAGTCCTGTCACTGTAAGGTGACCCCATCCTTTGTACCCGCTTCTGCTGAGAAGGCAGGACTCTGTCAAACATTCTGCACTTTTACTTCAGCCTGCTCCTGAAAGCAGGGTATGCAGTAACAGGATAATGAGTGTTAGTTGCATAGTTATAATTTTTTCCAAAATATCTTTCCAATAGAATGAATGTTGCCGAGGAAAAAAGGATGGCATTAGTTACACGGAGAGAAAACTAAAGCGGCGTTTTGAGAGAGAGAGCTTCTGTGATGAGAAGAGAGCAAGAGTAAAAAAAATGAGAACACCCAAAAAGAAGAAACTGAAACTGAATCACTCAAAGGATTTCTGCACTAACAAACTAGAGAGAGAGCGGGAGCGTCTCCTTGAGATGCAGCGTTCCAGCGAAAGCCACTTGCTTCCCTCAGACACGTCATTCTCTGAGCAGGAGGACTCTGAGGACGAAGATGCCATCTGCCCAGCTGTGAGCTGTTTGCAGCCGGAGGGAGATGAGGTCTGTGGGGGCAGACCTGCGGTGGTGCTCTGAGTGCTGGGATCTGGGACCTGCCCTGAAACTGTTGATTGCAGAAATGCTGTTTACAGGGAGCATGAGGCACTTTGTGACTCAGAGGCGGTGTCTGCCGCTGCGGGGACACGTTTAGTAGCTGTCCTTCCAACCTTCTCCAAGCGCAGCCATGCAGCGGGGATGGGGGAGGGTGGGTGGACGTCACGACATCTGCGTGGAATTGTGAGGTGGAGGTGGGGGGGTGCGGACACCGTATCAGTCTCTGCTCTGAAAATCCGGGTGTGGACAGCCTCTGGGGGTGCAGCTGTTCTGTGGAGGGAGGCAGTGCCTTGCAGCTCTGCACAGCCCCAGCTGCCCTGGAAAATGGGGAAGAGGGACATCCCTCACTTCCTGGGGGGTTGTGGGGAAGTTGCCATCCATCATCCTGCTGCAGGTGGGACAGCAACGGGAAGGATAAGGGCAGTGAGCCCTTCTCCCAGCTTCAGAGGGGCTGGGCTGCAGGAGTCCAGAGAACAGGGAGCGTGAGTGGAGTATCCAGCTATGGCCAGCTGGGGAATGGGACACTTTGGGTTCGTTTAGATAAAGTGCCCAGAAATGACCAGTGAATGCTCCGTGTGCTGGCTTGGTGCTTCTCTGAACACTGGTGTGTCTGTTCTTCACCAGGTGGACTGGGTCCAGTGCGACGGCAGCTGCAACCAGTGGTTCCACCAGGTGTGTGTGGGCATCTCTCCAGAAATGGCGGAGAAGGAGGACTACATATGCGCCAGCTGCACTGGGAAGGACTCTCAATATCAGAAGTAAAACTCCCCGTAAACCGTTCAGGACACGAGTAAAGAAAGTTATCAGAGATTTCCAATAAAGCCACAGGGGCTGGTTTAAGAACCAGATTGCAAATGGTGCTACTTCTATCCTTATGGGATCATTTTCCAGAACTCAAAACAATTTTTGACACTTTTGTATTTTCCCTTGATCTGTTTGTGGTTGTTGAGGTTTGAGACACTGACTGTTGAGCAGGGGTTTCCACCAATTGGGAAGGCATTGGACACATGCACCTTTTATTGTACAGCATTAAATTACCTCTCTGGGATTTACTGGTGTATTTAATTCAGCTTGGTTTAGGTGCAAAAAAAAAACCTGCACCATGGATTTTCCAATAAATCCTCTTTTGAGGAGATCCCTGTTTACTCTGTTAACTCTTTGGAGACTTTAGTTTTTTTCCACTTTGTTTTTCGTAGACTAGGTTTATTTATCTGAGCAATAACTTCGATGTCTGGTTTCAGTGACTGGAATGACAATTCTGAACAGTGTGTTGCTTCTAGCATTGGTTGATGTACAGAAAGCAAATGTTAGATCCTACTGTCACTGAGGGCCCAGTGGTGTAGAAGATGGGAGGAAAAAAAAGGCTCTGTAAAGTAATTGCCAGAGCTGTATTTTGGCTTTCTCCTTTTTTGGATAGCTTGTATCAAATGTTGCAGTTTATATTGTGGAATAAACCCCTGGTTATGTTATAAAATTAAATGTTGGTGTTTTTAGAGAGCTTGGAATGCAGTTTCATTTCCCCCTCCATTGACAATTGATTGCATCCATGCGTTCTCCTAGTCAAGAGAAATCCATCTTTAAAAAAAGAAATGCAAAAGCCATGATATCTTCTTACCTTAATTGAATATTCAGGTTTGGAAGGAGGAGGCAGATCAAAATCTTATTCAAAAAAACCCAAACCAAACCTTTTCGAGTCTTTTGCAAAGCTTCTGCAAAACTGAAATTATGTAGCCTGGCCTTGAGCCCCTCCAGGGATGGGGCATCCACAGCTTCTCTGGGCAACCTGGGCCACTGCCTCACCCCCTGCACAGGAAAACATTTCTTCCTCAGATCTCGTCTCAATCTCTCCTCTTTCAGCTTCAAACCGCTCCCCCAGGTGTCCCTGCACCCCCTGATCAGGAGTGTTTCCCCATCCCTCCTGTAGCCCCCTTTCAGCACTGGAAGCTGCTGTTGGGTGTCCCTGGAGCCTTCTCCTCTCCGGGCTGACCACACTCTGACTGTACCCTGATACCCTCACCAACCCTCCCACTGGTCCCAATAGCTGCAGTGGGGGGCTTCTGGGGCCAGCCCCCACCTTCTGGCCCTAGACACGCCATGCACACATCATGCATGTTCTGTGCACACACTATGCATGCACCACGCTCATGGTGTGTCCAGGCTATGCACAGACCACATACACGTCAGGCACAGGCCAGGCTCACACAATGCAGACACCATGCAGTCTTCGTGGACGTGTCATGCACATGCTGTGCACATGCCTTGTCCGGGGCATTGCCCTTGCAGAGGGGCAGTGAAAATGTATTGGCCATGTGCAGGAGAGCGTAGAGAAACCCACTGCCCCAGGCAGCTGCTGCCATGTGGACACAAGCTCTGCTGCCCAGGAGGGTCCCGTAGTGCAGGGGTTTGCAGATGGCAACGTAGCGGTCATAGGCCATGATGGTGAGGAGAAAGTACTCTGCTGTGATCAAGAAGAGCTGTGCAGCATATCCTGCATAGGAGATGTCCCTGGTGTCGCAGAGCGAATTGGCCATGGATTTGCGGACAGTGGTGGAGATGGTGCCCAGGTCAAGAACAGAGAGGTTGAGGAGGAAGAGTACATGGGGGTGTGGAGGCGGTGGTCACAGGCTACGGCGGGGAGGATGGGGGCGTTGCCCAGAAGGGCAGCCAGGTAGATGCCCAGGAGGAGCCAGAATTGCAAGAGCTGCAGCTCCTGTGTGTCTGCAAATGCCAGGAGGAGGAACTGGGGGATGGAGCTGCTTTTGGACATTTGGTCCCTCTGTGTGTACTGTTCAAGAGAGAGAAGACAGAGAGACCAGAGGGATCCACTGTAGACCACTAAATATCTCCCCGTTTCTAAACGTCTCAGCACCCCACTTCTTGCCAAGGATATTCATGGCTCAATTCACCAACCCAACAGCATTTCCTCAGTCACAGAGTCTCTGCGTTTCTCCGCGTGTCTTTCAGATAACACAAAGGTGCTAGGGGACAGGTTTTCATCCTGGAGGGAAGCTTACAGCTTGGAAAGACACCCCAAGCAGATAGACAATTGTCCTCATGTTGCAATCCCAGTATGAGAAAATGGACTCATTCCCCAGCCCCACAGGTCAGAGGAAAGCTGGGACACTTGCCCCCCTGGACACATGGGCATGAATGGACCAACAAGATCAGGGTGTAACTCTGCAGCTGAAACTCCCATCCCCAGAGAGCCTGAGAACAACAAGAAGAGAACTTTAAAGCAGGTAAGTTCGGAAAGAAGGGAATATACAGTGAGGGTGTGTCTGAGGGAGGCCAGGGCAGAGGCAGCTGGGCTCTTGATACGGTTTTATCTGCCTCCCTTCTCAGTAGTATTGGTGGCAAACTGCTTAGAGCACTAGAGTCATAACGGGATGAAATGGAGCCCCACAAACCCGATCAGAGTACCAGGTTTCCTCCATCACCAAATCTGCTTGATCTGGGCTTTGCTTTCAGTCTGGTTTTAATTCTTTTTCTCCCCAGGGTTGATGGTGCCTGAATAGATCAAGAGGGTGAGACCACCACACCAAACATGGACATGGAGGAAATCCCACCATTGCTCCAACTGATCCAACTGATCTTTCGAGGTCCCTTTCCATCTCTAACATTCTGTGATCCATGTGAAGAAACTATGCTCATTTCAATACATAAACTTAATTTCATTTGTCTATTTTAAGAGAGTTTGATCTAGTAAATACTGTTTTTTTTTAATATTTAAGCCATATCAAAGTATCACTTTTGCATGGGTTTTTTTGTGAATTTTTGTTGATTTTAATGTATGTGACACAAATATCTGTTCTGGGACCGAGGTGCTGAACTAGACAAGATAAACATCATGTCTCTCCTTTCCTTGAAAAGTTGGTATTTGTGGCATTTTTGGTACTGAACTTCAGACTTCCTCTTTTTTTTTGCTAACCTGCTAGTGCTGTGCAGAACAACACTAAACATTAAGATTCATGCAGGCCTATGGAAAAGCCATTTGGTGGTAGACAGTGTGGTTAATCCAAAACTTGGGTCTCATGTGAGCAGAACTACCTGCGTGTAGGAGGGGTTTAGAGAAGTTGGCTGATGTGTTAGTCTTCTATTGCACAGTTTTGTTATTCTTTTTTAAATTAACAATATAGTGCTTCAGAGGTAGAGCAATCAAGGGACTGGAACTGTAGTGTGAAGCATATTACGATTTACAAGGCACTGTACAGGAAGAAAGAATGATTCATGCTTTAAAAGACTAACTACTGCTGCCTACTGCATCCACAGAACTACATCTACAATTTTTCTGTGAAAAATTCTCCATTCTCCATATCAGTGACAATTATTTGCATTACAACAGCACTTACAGGCTCCCGTCAAGACTGGAGACCCATTGGGCTGAATACTTTGCGGGTACACAACACTGCTACTGAGTGAAAGAGAATAAATAGGCTGGACAGACAGAATGGGAAAAGAGGTGGAAGACAAATAAGAGTTCAGTTCCTCAAACACAAGTCACTGGAAGAGCCAAAGCTAGAATCCATCTCTCCTGACTGCCATGCACTGGTTTAGCATTAGATTATGTCGCCTCTACTTGACATAATTTATTATGTTAGGTCACCTGTACCGGTGCCCCGGCTCTCTCGGGCTCTCTTGGCCACCGTAAGTTTGGAGCAGGCGCGAGCTCTGCTCTTCCCTTGGCTCCATCTGCCCAGGGGTTCTTGCTTGTGCAAAACAGCCTGTGCTGGGACAGGCTCCAGGCTTGCTGCCCCATCGGAAGCTGCCGCTCTCCAGCTCTCCTTGTGGGCAACACAAGCAAGCACTGGGCAGGCACCAGAGTGCTTTTCACGCACCACTGGACCAGAAGCACAGCAGCAGAGCAGGATTTGGGAGGCAAAAACTGTGCTTGTCATTGACACGTGTCATACTTTGGAGAATACCCCAATGGTACCACACATCACTTCTTCTTATATCTATCTTCTGTCTATCTTCTTCTTATCTTCTGTGTGTGTTTGGTCCTGACCCTCACTCTTCACGTTCTCGCTCTTCAGGAAACAGCTAAAACCCCTGGCACTTAAGACTTCAAGACTGAACAGACAGAAGAAGAAAACCAAAATGAAACCAAAACCAAACCAAAAGAAACCAAAAATAAACCAAAACCATACGAAAAGAAACCAAAACCAAACCAAAATAAAACCAAAATTAAACCAAAACCAAACCGAAAGAAACCCAAAACCAAATCAAAAGAAACCAAGAGGAAACAAAATCCTGTTTCCACTTGTATCCGCTGTGTTGTCTGTCCTTGAAGGTGTTTTTGGAGCTTGTCCTGGGTTC